>NC_057797.1:159990093-160076280 GCF_018294505.1 Triticum aestivum | reverse complement strand
AAGACAATGGTATGGACCAGGCCGTTCAAGAAAGTTTCTCCTTGCCAGGAAGCAGACGACAAAAAAGCTAAGTTGCTAAAGCTTGAGCAATCAGTTTTTTAAGTTTTTGAGTTATTTTCCTTGAACGACCGTGCTTTGTATGGAAAACCTATGCGCGGAGGAACCAACTCATAGCTAGTTGCGCCTTTACTTTGTTTCGAGTCCGCTCAACAGCTTAAGTGAGCTGCTAGCGCCCTTACTTTGCTTCGAGTCCGCTCAGCAACTTAAGTGAGCCGCTAGCGCCCTTACTTTGTTTCGAGTCCGCTCAACAACTTAAGTGAGCTGCAACTAGTTGCGACAAGGTTGCTTGTCGGTAGCGACCCCGCCAGCAGGCTGCTGAAGTTCCGCACTCGGCGCTCACGGCAAGGGTACCTGCACCGGCAAGTTTCCCTAGAAAGCGTAGGGCAGAACCATACAAAGCCAAGAGTCGAGTAAAGGAAGTAACACAACAATTTTTTTGCCTAAGATAGAGTTATATTACAAAAATAACTTGTCGCGCCTCTAATAAAGTGTTCTTATGACATGACTGGCAGTGACAAGTAAAGAAGAAAACGGACGGCCTAATCTACGCGACCGCTGTCAACCCTTTTGACCTCGTTCACCCTGTCCACAATGGGTGCGACGAGGGCCTTAAGTGCGTCAAGATCAGCGTCCGCCGGCAGCCTCTTGAGGACGTTGGTGAGGTTGAGGCCCGGATTGCGGAAGGCCATCTTCACCAGCACCTTCTCCAGAACTCCGGCACAAATCGAGCGTGACTCATCGGCCAACTGCTTTGGGATCCATTCCCGGAGTTGCTGGAGCGCCGCCGCCACGCCTTTGAAGAACAGAGTGAGCTTGGCGCTGGGTTGGAGGTTCTCGTCGGAGGAGTACCCGAAGCCTTCCACCCCCAATTGCACCAGCTCCTCTTCGATGACTGCAGCAATGTTCACGAGGCCCTCCGTCCAGAGCTCCACAGTATCTCTGAGAAGATTCTGGGTTTCGGCGGCCCTCGCTAGCAGCGCCTCGTTGGCCTCGATGTCCTTCTTCAAGTCTGCCTCCCAATTCCTGGCGCTGTCCAACGTCTCCGTCAAGGTGGCCAGCTTCAGCGTCAGATCGGTGTTGGAATCCTTGGCGGCGCTCAATTCCTTGCCCCTCTCGGCGAGTCGGCCCTGCAGCTCACCGTGGGCAAGGGCGTCCTTCTCGCGCTCTAGCTTGAGGGCGGCAAGCTCTTCGCCACCAACCTTCAGATCAGCTTCTAGCTGTGCCACCTTTGCCTCCAATTCCTTCTTGGCGGCCTCGGCACCCGCAGCCGCATCCTTTGCCTCTTGGAGCGTCCCGCCAAGTGCCCGTTCGCGCGCGGCAAGCTCCTCTTCGTGGCTGTCGAGGTTCACTTTCCGCTGAGTCAGCTCGCCGTCTCGCACGTACAGCTTCTCGCCGGTGAGCCGCTGCTGCTCTTCAGCTTCGGCCTTCTCGAGGAGGAAGGCCTTCCGCTCCTCAGCAAGCTGCTCCCGCTCCTCCGCCAAGGCCCGGAGAGTTTCTTGGCGAAGACCCCGAAGCTCCTTTGCACGCTTCTCTATGTCCACGCTCGCCCTCGTGGCAAGCGCTTCCCGGGACTCCAACTTGACTTGACGGGCGCGGTAGAGCACCAGCAGCCTCCGCAACAGCTGCTCCTCCTCGGGCTCTTCACTGCTGCTTCCCGACGTGTCGACGATCGACAACCCGGCGGAGGCAAGCAGCTCCCCATCCAGAGCTTCTCCTTCCATCGGCGCCCTGGAGCTCGATGCCCAGGGGAGCTTGATGAAGATGCCCTCGCCAGCCTTCAGATAGGCGTCGGGCTGGGGCTCCTCGGAGCCTGACGCTGCGGCAGCGGCGGAGGGATCGGTGGTCGGTGCAGTGCCTGGCGCTCCTGCGGCCTCAGGGTCGTCAGTGCGATCGCCAGATCCCCCGCCAGCTTCTTCGGCAGCAGTCTTGGCGGCCTCTTCGCCGGCGGGCACGTCAGCGCCGGCTCCTTCTTCGGTGGCCGCGGCATCATCAGTATTGCCGCGCGCGTCCTCCTCGCTGCCTGCCTCGGTCTCCATTGGATCCGTGGAGGGTGGGTCTGACGACCAGAGAAGAAGGAGAAATCAAACAAGTGTCCGAGAAGAGAAATCAGCAGAAGACTACAAGGAAAGTTTCGGGCAAGAAGGGCTACCTATGCTAGGATCTGCCGTCGTGACCTCCACCACCGGCGGATCGTTAGCGCTGTCCCTTGCCGGAGACTCCTCCCTTGCTGGAGGCTCCTCCCTTACCGGAGGATGCTCCCTTGTCGGGGAGTCCGCCCTTGGCGGCGTAGTCGAAGCAGACGACGAGTCGGAGGAGATCACCACGCCCTCCTGATGAAGCTGTTCTGCTCCTGTGCAAACAAACCAGTGATCAGATGTCAACAAAGGAAAAGAGCAACCACGTGCACCCAGAAGCAGAAAGTAAACCATATTCTTACGCTGGGGGCTGCGCTGGGGGCTGCTCTGCGAAGTGATGGCCGGATCCGGCAAGGTGGTCTCGGGCGCGCCTCCTGTCGTCGCAGTGGGCTCGTCCTCAATGACCACCACCTGAGCCTTGGTCCTCTTCGCCGCCCTCTGGGCTAGAGTCCTAAAAAGAAGAGCCCAGGGTGGATCAGACCCGATGCAAGACAAGATCAGCAAGTTGAAGAACTACAAGAACAAGCAAGGGAATCTTACTCTTCTTCTTCTTCCTCCTCGTCGGAGCTGAGCGCGGAGAGGTCGAAGTTCGCCCCACTTCCGGCGCGACGAGGTGGAGGGGTGGGATCCCTTGGCCGCTTGGCGGGGACTGCGGCGCCAGCCCAAGATGACCCCGCCCCAGTTGCCACTGCGGCGGGAGGCGCACCCGCGACAACCGTACTTGCCGCGGCGGAGCGCGTCGCGCAGCGCTGCGGCTGTTGACCAGCTTGCCGCCCTGCTGCGTCCCCGACCCTGCGGAGGCGCCTTCTTGGCTGCACTGGGGGCTGCGTTCCGGGCCCTGTTTTCGGCAAGCTCCCCGGAGATGGCGGGCCGCTCGCACCCTCGGCGGGCTCACTCAACTCGGCGTCGGGCGCGGCAAGCTCTTCTTCGTCTTCGGGCCACTCCCGCTCAGCAAGACTCATCGCCGATGCCGCGTCCGCTTCCTCCACCATGAACCCAAATTCGCCAGCGGCTGCGGCTGCCGCTGCCTCTTCTGCCCTGGTGGCGATGCGCTCCATCTCTTGATCAGTGGTGTCACGGGTGAGGAGCTTCTTCTCGTCAGCATTGACCGCCACCTCCACTAGGCTATCGAAGAACTGCTGCACGACGTCGCCGGCGGGCTCTTGCCAAGTTGGAGCGATCCCGTGCGAATCACACAACGGCATCATTGCGCAGATGCGGTCGCGCGAGGAGTTGTTACACAGAGGCACGACGCCTGCCGGCAACCTGAACCACTCGAGATGCTGCGGGTCGTGCTTGAATATTTCCTTAAGTATCCTGTCCAATTCTATGATGGTGAAATTGAAGTTGAGGCCTGGGCGCAACCTCATGATGTCCGCCGGGCCTCCAAATTCCCAGGCGGGTCTCCCCTTCGCCTGCAGAGGGGCGATGCGGTGGCGGAGGAAATCTGCGCCGACAGCTCCTACAGTCAACCCGGCAAGCCTGAGGCGCAAGATCCGGGTGGTGGCGATCTTCAACTTGTCATCGTCCGTGGACAGAGCGCTCCAATCATTGCCTCGCACTGCTGAGGCTTGGCGCAGGGCGTTGAACGGCTGCGGGTTCTCCTCTACAACCCAGCACCAGTTTGCTCTCCACTCATCCCACTTGCTGCGGAGCTCCCCCTCCAGATAGGTCTCCTTCTTGTCGGCTCGCGAGATCCAGGCGATCCCCCCGGCAAGGGTTTCCCCTCTCTCGACACGGGGCATGAAGAAATGGCGGAAGAGAGCTACGTTGGGGTGGACTCCGACAAAGTTTTCGCATAGATGGGCGAAAACTGCCATGGTCAAGACGGCGTTGGGGGTAAAATCAAGGAGGTGGAACCCGTAGGTGTTCATGATATCACAGAAGAAATCAAAGAATGGCGGGCAGAGCCCGCAGTAGAAGAACACGGCAAAGAAAGGGTACCCGCCAACTGGAGCTTCTTGCGAGGTGATGGCGGAGAGTACCTTTGTGCGCGGATGCGCCTGTGTCTCCGTCGACCAGAAGAGATAGTACCACTCCCTCAGTTCCTTTGCGGAGAGCTCGGGGAGGATGGTGGCCCGCTCTTTCCGCAGCGCCCCAAGCTGCTGCGCTTCGGTCGACTTCACAGCTTTCGCAGCCTTCCCCTTTCCGGGCTTTGGAGCCATGGCGAAGGCGGTGGGGGAGATCGACGGCGCCGGTAGTGGCGGCGGCGACGGGAGCGGAGCGCTGCTCTCTTTCGACTTTGGAAGCGGAGGAGGGCGGCAGAGGTTTCTGAGATTGCAACAGCGAATGACGAAGAGGGAGGAAATGCCCCTGTTTCCCCTGCTTATAAAGAGGGACGGGGCGGACGTTTCGGCCTTCCAAATAAACAACCTCCCACGATCTCTCCCACGACGCCGCGTTGGACGCGTGCCGTTCTGGGCGTGCGCGGTGGGAGCGGAGAGATATGCGGCGTGACCTAGGCCACGCGTGCCTGTGCACTGTTTTGGGCCTGGCCCAACAGCGCTCGGCACCGTGTATGGCCCAGGCCCGGGGGCTCCTGTCGGTGTACTAGAGTAGGGGTACACTAGTACCCCGAACATGTGCACGGGCAGTCGCAGCATCCCGCGGCAAGGCTTGCCAGGTGACCGCCAAGACCCTCCGTGGTTCCCTTGAAGACCATTCAAGAACAAAGTACTCAAACCAAGGCCCCGGCAAGAGGAGCTTGCCGGGAAGGCCAACCGAGGCCCAGGCAAGAGGAGCTTGCCGGGAAGGCCAACCCAGGCCCCGGCAAGAGGAGCTTGCCGGGAAGAGACAAGACCCCGGCAAGAGAAGCTTGCCGGGAAGGCCACTCAAGGCATACCAAGAAAGCTTGCCGCGACGCGCCCTGCGTCCCGGCAAGGCCCGGTGAGCGACAAGCTCCCAAACACGACAAGACGACGACCGCGGCAAGGAGCTTGCCGCGGGAAACCCCCACTCCGTGCCCGCGCTCCAGCACACCTGCTAACGCGTCGCTCTAGGACTCTACCAAGCACACGTGGCAGGAGGCTGTGCAGCTAGGGGTGTGAGGTGGCAAGCGGAGATGAAGAGAAGGCCATCATGGCAAACGGTGGCGCTCCTAACGGTCACTTTTTGCACTATTTAGGCAACTCAGACAGGCATTTAATGCCCTTGTCCCCTGCCGTCAGAGTTAGGTAGGGTGCACTATATCCATAGTAGCGGTAGCTGCACCTACCGCATCCTTTTCCATTTTTACCCTTCTAGTCTATGTTGCCACCTGTCGGTGACCCCTTGAAAGTATAAAAGGAGGCCCAGGCGCAACGTAGAAGGGGTCGGCCGGTTCGACTCATTCGAAACACCAGAAACACTCTCACGCTCAGTCTGGCAGCGTCCATCGCTCCTGAGCAAGAATTCAATACACACAAACAAGCAGCAGTAGGGTTTTATGCATCCGTGCGGCCCAAAGCTGGGTAAAAACCGCTTGCGTGTACCGCCTCGATCCGCTCTTTGTGCAACCTCTGCCTCCCTCCGAACCGAAAGGGGCCCGGTCCCCATAGGTGTTGGTGGATCAGCCTCCCCGACAGTTCCAGATTTGTACGAATCCACGGATCAGTACAAGTGAGGAATCTAACTACTTTGTGAAGCATAAGTGAACATAATAGGCATTTTATGAGATGCAGTATGAAATAGATCCGACTTGTGTGAAAAGAAACTGCTTGTGGTAGAAAGTGATGAATCTATAGGATCAAAGAGGCCGTAAAAAGGAAGTTTTATTTACCACACAAAGAACTGCTAGACGGAGTGGAAGAGGAGGCCGAGCAGTTCGATCGTCCGTGCCCTAACTTGGCAACGGAGGACACCTACGGCGACGGCGGAGAAGACGATGTCCGCGGCCGGCGTGAAGACGTCGTCGGAGAGGTCGCGGCAGCTAAGCGCTTCGTCGCCAGCGTCGTCGAGGGCTAGCGGTGGTGCTAGGGTTTGTGCGAGAATGGAAGAAAGAATAATGACTGTGGTGAGGCGTGTATTTATAGGGACAGGGACGGCACAGCGTTATTACACAGGTGCCCCTGGCGATTCACATCTGAAGAACACGTGGCCATCATGCAACATATCGGAGGTTGTTCCACGTTCCCACGCACGCCTGGATTGTCGGGTGGTCGTTCCCACTTCTCCGGGTTTCAGGTGAAGGAATTAGCATTGAAGGCGGACTTAATGTTTGTCTCTGTATCTTCTGCTGACAAGGACGCAGAGAAGACATTTGACAGTTTCAAGAGAATGCATATGATTTGGAGAGATAGAGTTTGAGATAGAAAGCACAGAGAGGTTAGGGTCAGGGTCCGATCACATTCACTTAGTTCAAAAGATTCAGCAAGAAGACATAGCTATAAGTGAATGCTGTAGAGGACAAAACACTAGTATATATATGCATATATAAGAAAAGCAGTCAAATCAACATCGTGAAGATAATCATGAAGACAAGTTGAGATTGAAGCCAAACCAAATGTGAAGACATACCAAATGTAACGCCATGAGTGAAACACTTCAAACATAAAAATTTGGTGGTGGCGTTACCCACCGTATAGGAAGTATTAGACCCAGACACGGCGCACAATTATCGTGGCGCTCCGAAGTCAAATTCCAGATTAATGTATTCACACTTAGAATGTATATCTTTATTGATTGAAGATATACTTTACTTCGTGTGTTGCACATCTAAGTCATCAATATGCATAAGTGTTAGGATGTGTGCCTGATCACAGGACATTTGAGGATTCCAAGATATTTTGCTCACACCGTAACTTGCAAAATCTCTTCTCATCCAAGGGCTTGGTGAAGATATATCTTCCAATTGCTCTTCAGTGTTGACGTGTATGATATCAATATCTTCCTTCACAACATGATCTCTGAGAAAGTGATGACGAATTTCAATATGCTTTGTCTTCGAGTGCTGAACTAGGTTGTTGGCAATCTTGATGGCGCTTTCATTGTTGCAGTAGAGTGGCACTTGCTTCAGATGAATGCCATAGTCTTTGAGTGTTTGCTTCATCCACAGAAGCTGAGCGCAGCAAGATCCAGCAGCAATGTATTCAGATTCAGCAGTGGAGAGAGATACACAGTTCTACTTCTTTGAAGACCAACATACAAGTGATCGTCCCAGAAAATGACATGTGCCTGATGTAGACTTGCGATCCACCTTGTCACCAGCATAATCAGCATCCGAGAATCCAACCAGATCAAACTCTGAGCCCTTTGGATACCATAATCCTAGAGTTGGGGTGTATGCCAAATATCGAAGAATTCGCTTCACAGCTAAGTGATGCGATTCCTTTGGTGCCGCTTGGAATCGAGCACACATGCAAACACTAAGCATAATATCTGGCCTAGATGCACATAGATAAAGTAAAGAACCAATCATGGAGCGGTATACCTTTTGATCGAACTCTTTACCATTGTCATCGGGACCCAGATGATGTTTGGCTGGCATTGGCGTCATGAAGCCTTTGCAGTCTTGCATACCAAACTTCTTCAGGCAATCTTTGAGATACTTCTCTTGAGATATAAAGATGCTGTTGCGTTGCTGACGTATTTGAAGACCAAGGAAGAACTTCAGCTCACCCATCATGGACATCTGATATTGCTCTTGCATCATATATCCAAACTCTTCATTGTATTTCTGATTGGTGCAGCTGAAGATAATGTTATCCACATATATTTGGCACACAAACAGTTCACTATCATATGTCTTCATGAAGAGAGTGGGGTCGAGGGAACCAGATTTGAAGCCTTTGCTCTTCAGGAAGTCTTTGAGTGTGTCATACCAAGCCCGGGGGGCTTGTTTGAGGCCATATAGTGCCTTGTTGAGCTTGTACACCATGTCAGGATGTTTTGGATCTTCAAAGCCAGGCGCTTGTGCAACATACACTTCTTCTTCAATCTTGCCATTAAGAAAAGCGCTCTTCACATCCATTTGATATAGAAGTATGTTATGATGATTTGCATAGGCCAGCAGTATGCGTATGGCTTTAAGTCTAGCCACATGAGCAAATGTTTCATCGAAGTCAATCCCTTCAACTTGAGTGCATCCTTGAGCAACGAGATGAGCTTTGTTTCTGACAACTTGACCATGCTCATCTTGCTTGTTGCGATATATCCATTTGGTGCCTATTATATTGTGCTTCTGAGGATCAGGACGCTTAACCAGTTCCCATACATTATTCAGCTCAAACTGTTGAAGCTCTTCTTGCATAGCTTGAATCCAGTCAGGTTCCATGAAGGCTTCTTCAACTTTCTTGGGTTCTATTATTGAGACGAATGCGAAGTGCCCACAGAAATTTGCTAGCTGTGTTGCCCTTGAACGAGTGAGTGGACCTGGTGCATTGATGCTATCAATTATTCTCTCAATCCGCACTTCATTTGCAACACGAGGATGTACAGGATGAAGATTTTGCTCTTGCTGATCATTGTCATTGTTAGAGGGATTGTCTTCAGGCTGAGCATTGTCTTCAGGTTGATCAGGTGCGGAGATGATAAGTTCCTCTTCAGGTTGAGCTTCAGAAGGTATAATTTCTCCAGTTCCCATAAGTTTGATTGATTCACTGGATGGAACTTCATCCAGCACATTTGGCAGGTGCTCTCTTTGTGAGCCGTTAGTCTCATCGAACCGCACATCCACTGTTTCAACCACTTTATAATGAAAGAGATTGAAGACTCTGTAGGAGTGCGAATCCTTTCCATATCCAAGCATAAAACTCTCATGTGCTTTTGGTGCAAATTTTGAAGTGTGATGTGGATCCTTGATCCAGCACCTGGCGCCAAATACTCTGAAGTAACTGACATTTGGCTTCTTGCCAGTAAGGAGCGCATAGGATGTCTTGTTCAGAAGCTTGTGAAGATAAACACGGTTGATGATATGGCATGCAGTGTCAATGGCTTCAGGCCAGAATTTTCTTGGAGTCTTGTATTCATCAAGCATCGTCCGAGCCATCTCAATAAGTGTTCTGTTCTTGCGTTCAACGATGCCATTCTGCTGTGGCGTGTACGGAGCTGAGAATTCGTGTGTGATGCCCAAAGTATCAAGATATGTATCTAGGCCAGTGTTCTTGAATTCAGTGCCATTGTCACTTCTGATGTGCTTTATCTTGGCGCCATAGTTGTTCATTGCTCGATTGGCGAAGCGTTTGAAGACATCATGCACTTCAGTCTTGTAAAGGATTATATGCACCCAAGTATGTCTTGAATAATCATCAACAATGACAAAGCCATAGAGACAAGCAGTAGTAGTAAGAGTTGAGTAATGAGTGGGACCAAAAAGATCCATGTGTAGCAGTTCGAAGGGTTGAGTCGTTGTCATGATTGTCTTTGAGGGATGCTTGGCCCTCGTCATCTTTCCTGCTTCACAGGCACCGCATAAGTGATCCTTCTTGAACTTGACACCCTCGATGCCTATGACATGCTTCTTCCTTGCAAGGGTGTGGAGGTTCCTCATGCCAGCATGCCCTAGCCTTCGATGCCAGAGCCAGCATTCAGAAGCTTTTGCTAGAAGACATACTGCAAGTTGTGGTCCTGCTGAGAAATCTACCACATACAAAACATCTTTCCGATACCCTTCAAACACTAGAGACTTGTCAGATTCCATTAGTACAAGGCAATGATATTTTCCAAACATCACAATCATGTTTAAATCGGAAAGCCTTGAGACAGACATTAAGTTGAAACCAAGGGATTCAACAAGCATGACTTTATCCATGTGTTGATCCTTTGAGATTGCAACTCTTCCTAGACCCAATACCTTGCTTTTACCAGTGTCAGCAAATGTGATGTGACTTTTATCTGATGTACATAAAGTTGAGTCCATGAGAAGGCTTCGCTTGCTAGTCATGTGATTTGTACACCCACTATCAATAATCTATTCTGAAGCAGCTGGTGTCGTACCCTACAGTGCAGTTAGGGGGATAGGCTTCATGAAGAGAATTGTGAAGCAAAAACATTTGACGAGCCAGTGGATTATTAAAGCTTAGATCGAGATTAGGATTGATAGGGCAAGTTGCAAGCAATTCAGAAACAAAGTACATAGTAAGACCATTTGGGCATTTGATCTTGCGCCCTACAAGATGTTTAAGGTCCCCAGCAATAGTGTCAGACGATTTTGGTTTTCGGCTGGAGACCTTTCCCTGCAAAAGAGAGTTAAGCTTTCTTAGCCACCCACATCTTCAGGGGTGGCTTCGAAGAAATAAGTCTAAGTGCAACATCTGAGAACTTTGGCTTTGGAGCCCTGGCAAAAAGTCTTGCAGGTGGACAATAGTACTCATAAGAATAAGCAGAATAGTTCTTGGTCTTATGAACATGGCAGATTGATGGACCGCGCTCATATTCATAGGCCTGAGTATGGCTTCCCTGCAAAACATTTGTGTTAGTGTGACTCAGGTGAGTCCTCTGTCTGTATGAAGCCTTTGGACCATATGAAGCCTGTGGTCTGGGGTTTGTCTTCTTCACCTGTGGTGTCATGATGACATTCACAGGAAGATTCTCCAAACACCTTTTCGGCACCCAGATCTTCTTCATAGGTGGTCCATTCCTGCAGTTAGTACCAATGTACCTGGCAAACACTTCACCATTCTGATTCTTAAACAGTTTATAGTTTGCATCAAAGGATTCATCAATAACAATGGGATTAGCACAGGTGAAGCCAGATAGGGTGGATGGAGCTGCTGAAGGTTCCTTTGCAGCAACCCATGTGGTTTTGGGGTACTGCTCAGGTTTCCAGTAAGAGCCATCAGCATTCATTTTCCTTTTGAAACCAACACCCTCTTTCCTAGGGTTTCAGTTCAGGATCTGCCTTTTGAGGACATCGCATAGTGTCTGATGCCCTTTGAGACTTTTGCACATCCCTGTTTCAAGCAATGTCTTCAACCTAGCATTCTCATCATCAATAGTAGTGGTATCCTCAGCAGAGGGGTTAGTTACGACATCAACAGTTGAAAACAGTGCAACAGTGGCAGCAGTAGAACAATTAGCAACAGAAGTAGAGTCATCACGCTCAAGGCATTTAAGACATGGTGGTTCAAATCCTTCCTGAGCTGAACTGATCTGTTCGGCGCGAAGTGACTCATTTTCCTTTTGAAGACCTTCATGAGTCGTTCTCAATTTCTCGAGTTCTTCATGAGTTGTTGAGAGTGTTTCATGACGACTTTCAAGTTCCTCATACTTAATATGAAGATTTTTTATGTCTTTAATTAAGGACTGAGATCGAGTCATTTCAGCATCCAACAGGTCATCATTTTTTTAATAGTTTTTGAATATGTTCCATAGCTTTCTGTTGCTTAGTGACAAGGGAAGCAAGTTTTGCATAGCTGGGTCCAAATTCATCACCAGATTCATCATCACTGGATTCAGATAGATAGCATTCAATTACCTTAGCATCATTTGCCATAAGGCATGATGCAGAAGATGATGATTCTGGTTCGAATGTCATCGCTTTGAGAGACTCCTTAAAGTCCTTGAACCGAGGATCATGATGAGTTCGATGACCCTCATAGTGTTGGAGAACGTTGCAGAAAAACAAAAAATTTCCTACGGTTTCACCAAGATCCATCCAGGAGTTCATCTAGCAACGAGTGATCGGATTGCATCTACATACCTTTGTAGATCACGCGCGGAAGCGTTCAAAGAACGGGGATGAGGAAGTCGTACTCGACGTGATCCAAATCACCGGAGATCCTAGCGCCGAACGGACGGCACCTCCGCGTTCAACACACGTACGGTCAGCGTGACATCTCCTCCTTCTTGATCCAGCAAGGGGAAGGAGAGGTTGAGGAAGATGGCTCCAGCAGCAGCACGACGGCGTGGTGGTGGTGGAGCTGCAGTACTCCGGCAGGGCTTCGCCAAGCTCTATGGAGGAGGATGATGTGTTGGAGAGGGAGAGGGAGGCACCAAAGGCAAAGGTGAGAGGTCCTCCATCCCCCCACTATATATAGGGGGGCCTAGGGGGGCGCCGGCCCTAGGAGATGCAATCTCCTAGGGGGGCGGTGGCCAAGGGGTGGGGGGCTTGCCCCCCAAGCAAGGGGGCGCCCCCCTTTAGGGTTTCCCCCACCCTAGGCACATGGGCCCTAGGGGAAGTGGCACCCCAGCCCACTTTGGGCTGGATCCCTTCCCACTTCAGCCCATGGGGCCCTCCGGGATAGGTGGCCCCACCCGGTGGACCCCCGGGACCCTTCCGGTGGTCCCGGTACAATACCGGTGACCCCGAAACTTGTCCCGATGGCCGAAATAGCACTTCCTATATATAATTCTTTACCTCCGGACCATTCCAGAACTCCTCGTGACGTCCAAGATCTCATCCGGGACTCCGAACAACATTTGGGTTACTGCATATGCGTATCGCTACAACCCTAGCGTCACCGAACCTTAAGTGTGTAGACCCTACGGGTTCGAGAGACATGTAGACATGACCGAGATCGCTCTCCAGTCAATAACCAACAGCGGGATCTGGATACCCATGTTGGCTCCCACATGCTCCTCGATGATCTCATCGGATGAACCACGATGTCGAGGATTCAAGCAACCCCGTATACAATTCCCTTTGTCAATTGGTATGCTACTTGCCCGAGATTCGATCGTCGGTATCCCAATACCTCGTTCAATCTCGTTACCAGCAAGTCACTTTACTCGTACCGTAATGCATGATCCCATGACCAGACACTTGGTCACTTTGAGCTCATAATGATGATGCATTACCGAGTGGGCCCAGTGATACCTCTCCGTCATACGGAGTGACAAATCCCAGTCTTGATCCGTGTCAACCCAACAGACACTTTCGGAGATACCCGTAGTCTACCTTTATAGTCACCCAGTTACGTTGTGACGTTTGGCATACCCAAAGCACTCCTACGGTATCCGGGAGTTACACGATCTCATGGTCTAAGGAAAAGATACTTGACATTGGAAAACTCTAGCAAACGAACTATACGATCTTGTGCTAAGTTTAGGATTGGGTCTTGTCCATCACATCATTCTCCTAATGATGTGATCTCGTTATCAATGACATCCAATGTCCATAGTCAGGAAACCATGACTATCTGTTGATCAACGAGCTAGTGAACTAGAGGCTTACTAGGGACATGTTGGTGTCTGTTATTCACACATGCATTACGATTTCCGGATAACACAATTATAGCATGAATAAAGACAATTATCATGAACAAGGAAATATAATAATAATGCTTTTATTATTTCCAACAGTCTCCCACTTGCACTAGAGTCAATAATCTAGTTACATTGTGATGAATCGAACACCCATGGAATTCTGGTGTTGATCATGTTTTGCTCTAGGGAGAGGTTTAGTCAACGGATCTGCTACATTCAGGTCTGTATGTACTTTACAAATCTCTATGTCTCCATTTTGAACATTTTCACGAATGGAGTTGAAGCGACGCTTGATGTGCCTTGTCTTCTTGTGAAACCTGGGCTCCTTGGCAAGTGCAATAGCTCTAGTGTTGTCACAAAAGAGTTTGATTGGCCCCGACGCATTGGGTATGACTCCTAGGTCGGTGATGAACTCCTTCACCCATATTGCTTCATGTGCTGCCTCCGAGGCTGCCATGTACTCTGCTTCACATGTAGATCCCGCCATGACGCTCTGCTTGCAGCTGCACCAGCTTACTGCTCCACCATTCAACATATACACGTATCCGGTTTGTGACTTAGAGTCATCCAGATCTATGTCGAAGCTAGCGTCGACGTAACCCTTTACGAGGAGCTCTTCGTCACCTCCATAAACGAGAAACATTTCCTTAGTCCTTTTCAGGTACTTCAGGATATTCTTGACTGTTGTCCAATGTTCCTTGCCGGGATTACTTTGGTACCTTCCTACCAAACTTACGGCAAGGTTTACATCAGGTCTGGTACACAGCATGGCATACATAATAGAACCTATGGCTGAGGCATAGGGGATGACACTCATCTCTTCTATATCTTCTGCCGTGGTCGGACATTGAGCTGAGCTCAATTTCACACCTTGTAACACAGGTAAGAACCCCTTCTTAGACTGATCCATATTGAATTTCTTCAATATCTTATCAAGGTATGTGCTTTGTGAAAGACCTATGAGGCGTCTTGATCTATCTCTATAGATCTTGATGCCTAATATATATGCAGCTTCTCCAAGGTCCTTCATTTAAAAACTCTTATTCAAGTAGGCCTTAATGCTGTCCAAGAGTTCTATATCATTTCCCATCAAAAGTATGTCATCTACATATAATATGAGAAATGCTACAGAGCTCCCACTCACTTTCTTGTAAACACAGGCTTCTCCATAAGCCTGCTTAAACCCAAACGCTTTGATCATCTCATCAAAGCGAATGTTCCAACTCCGAGATGCTTGCACCAGCCCATAAATCGAGCGTTGGAGCTTGCACACCTTGTCAGCATTCTTAGGATTGACAAAACCTCCCGGCTGCATCATATACAATTCTTCCTTAAGGAAACCATCAAGGAATGCCGTTTTGGCATCCATTTGCCAGATCTCATAATCATAGAATGCGGCAATTGCTAACATGATTCGGACGGACTTTAGCTTCGCTACCGGTGAGAAAGTCTCATCGTAGTCAACCCCTTGAACTTGTCTATAACCCTTAGCGACAAGCCGAGCTTTATAGATGGTCACATTACCATCCGTGTTTGTATTCTTCTTAAAGATCCATTTATTTTCTATGGCTCGTCGCTCAACAGGCAAGTCAGTCAAAGTCCATACTTCATTTTCATACATTGATCCTATCTCGGATTTCATGGCTTCTAGCCATTTGTCGGAATCCGGGCCCGCCATCGCTTCTTCATAGTTCGAAGGTTCACCGTTGTCTAACAACATGATTTCCAAGATAGGGTTGCCGAACCAATCTGGTGCGGAACGTGTCCTTGTGGACCTTTGAATTTCAGTAGGAGCTTGATCAGAAGTATCTTGATCATCATCATTAACTTCCTCTCTAGTCGGTGCAGGCACCTCAGGAACATTTTCTTGAGTTGCGCCATTTTCTCGTTCAAGAGGTAATACTTCATCAAGTTCTACTTTCCTCCCACTTACTTCTTTCGAGAGAAACTCCTTCTCTAGAAAGGATCCATTCTTGGCAACAAAGATCTTGCCTTCGGATCTGAGGTAGAAGGTATACCCAATAGTTTCTTTAGGGTATCCTATGAAGATGCATTTTTCCGACTTGGGTTCGAGCTTTTTAGGTTGAAGTTTCTTGACATAAGCATCGCATCCCCAAACTTTTAGAAACGACAGCTTAGGTTTCTTCCCAAACCATAATTCATACGGTGTCGTCTCAACGGATTTCGATGGAGCCCTATTTAAAGTGAATGCGGCAGTCTCTAAAGCATAGCCCCAAAAAGATAGCGGTAAATCGGTAAGAGACATCATAGATCGCACCATATCTAATAGAGTGCGATTACGATGTTCGGACACACCATTACGCTGAGGTGTTCCAGGCGGCGTGAGTTGTGAAACTATTCCACATTTTATTAAGTGTGTGCCAAATTCATGACTCAAGTATTCTCCTCCACGATCTGATCGCAAAAACTTGATTTTTCTGTCACGTTGATTCTCAACCTCACTCTAAAATTCCTTGAACTTTTCAAAGGTTTCAGACTTGTGTTTCATTAAGTAGACATACCCATATCTACTCAAGTCATCAGTGAGGGTGAGAACATAACGATAGCCACTGCGAGCCTCAACGCTCATTGGACCGCACACATCAGTATGTATGATTTCCAATAAGTTGGTTGCTCGCTCCATTATTCCTGAGAACGGAGTCTTGGTCATTTTACCCATGAGGCATGGTTCGCACGTGTCAAATGATTCGTAATCTAGAGACTCTAAAAGTCCATCAGCATGGAGCTTCTTCATGCGTTTGACACCTATGTGACCAAGGCGGCAGTGCCACAAGTATGTGGGACTATCATTATCAATCTTACATCTTTTGGTACTCACACTATGAACATGTGTAGCATTACGCTCGAGATTCATTAAGAATAAACCATTCACCATCGGAGCATGACCATAAAACATATCTCTCATATAAATAGAACAACCATTATTCTCGGATTTAAATGAGTAGCCATCTCGAATTAAACGAGATCCTGATACAATGTTCATGCTCAAAGCTGGCACTAAATAATAATTATTAAGGTTTAAAACTAACCCCGAAGGTAAATGTAGAGGTAGCATGCCGACGGCGATCAAATTGACCTTGGAACCATTCCCGACGCGCATCGTCACCTCGTCCTTCGCCAGTCTCCACTTATTCCGCAGCTCCTGTTTTGAGTTACAATGTGAGCAACCGCACCGGTATCAAATACCCAGGAGCTACTACGAGTACTGGTAAGGTACACATCAATTACATGTATATCACATATACCTTTCGTGATGCCGGCCTTCTTGTCTGCTAAGTATTTGGGGCAGTTCTGCTTCCAGTGACCACTTCCCTTGCAATAAAAGCACCCAGTCTCGGGCTTGGGTCCATTCTTTGGCTTCTTCCCGGCAGCTTGCTTGCCGGGCGCGGCAACTCCCTTGCCGTCCTTCTTGAAGGCTTTCTTACCCTTGCCCTTCTTGAACTTAGTGGTTTTATTCACCATCAACACTTGATGTTCCTTTTTGACTTCTACCTCTGCTGATTTCAGCATTGCAAATACTTCAGGAATGGTCTTTTCCATCCCCTGCATATTGAAGTTCATCACAAAGCTCTTGTAGCTCGGTGGAAGCACTGAAGGATTCTGTCAATGACCGCGTCATCCGGGAGATTAACTCCCAGCTGAGTCAAGCGGTTATGCAACCCAGATATAGTGACTATGTGCTCACTGACAGAACTGTTTTCCTCCATCTTACAGCTGAAGAACTTGTCGGAGACTTGATATCTCTCGACCCGGGCATGAGCTTGGAAAACCATTTTCAGCTCTTCGAACATCTCATATGCTCCGTGTCTCTCAAAACGCTTTTGGAGCCCCGGCTCTAAGCTGTAAAGCATGCCGCACTGAACGAGGGAGTAGTCATCGGTACGTGCCTGCCAAGCGTTCATAACGTCTTGTTCTGCAGGGAGAACAGGTGCGTCACCTAGCGGTGCTTGTAGGACATAATCTTTCTTGGCAGCTATGAGGATGATCCTCAGGTTCCGGACCCAGTCTGTGTAGTTGCTGCCATCGTCTTTCAGCTTGGTTTTCTCTAGGAACGCGTTGAAGTTGAGGACTATGTTGGCCATTTGATCTACAAGACATATTGTAAAGATTTTAGACTAAGTTCATGATAATTAAGTTCATCTAATCAAATTATTCAATGAACTCCCACTTAGATAGACATCCCTCCAGTAATCTAAGTATAACATGATCCGAGTTAACTAGGCCGTGTCCGATCATCACGTGAGACGGACCAGTCAACATCGGTGAACATCTTCATGTTGATCGTATCTTCTATACGACTCATGGTCGACCTTTCGGTCTTCTATGTTCCGAGGCCATGTCTGTACATGCTAGGCTCGTCAAGTTAACCTAAGTGTTTGCATGTGTAAATCTGTCTTACACCCGTTGTATGTGAATGTTGGAATCTAACACCCGATCATCACGTGGTGCTTCGAAACAACGAACTGTCGCAATGGTGCACAGTTAGGGGGGAACACTTTCTTGAAACTATTATGAGGGATCATCTTATTTACTACTGTCGTTCTAAGTAAACAAGATGCAGAAACATGATAAACATCACATGCAATCAAATAATAAAAGTGACATGATATGGCCAATGTCACATAGCTCCTTTGATCTCCATCTTGGGGCTCCATGATCATCTTGTCACTGGCATGACACCATGATCTCCATCATCATGATCTCCATCATCGTGTCTCCATGAAGTTGCTCACCAACTATTACTTCTACTACTACGGCTAACGCGTTTAGCAATAAAGTAAAGTAATTTACATGGCGTTTCTCAATGACACGCAGGTCATACAAAAAATAAAGACAACTCCTATGGCTCCTGCCGGTTGTCATACTCATCGACATGCAAGTCGTGATTCCTATTACAATATCATGAACATCTCATACATCACATATATATCATTCATCATTCATCACAACTTTGGCCATATCACATCACAGAACACTTGCTGCAAAAACAAGTTAGACGTCCTCTAATTGTTGTTGCAAGTTTTACGAGGCTGAAATAGGGTTCTAGCAAGAACGTTTTCTTACCTACGTGAAAGCCACAACATGATTTGTCAACTTCTATTTACCCTTCATAAGGACCCTTTTCATCAAATCCCCTCCAACTAAAGTGGGAGAGACAGACACCCGCCAGCCACCTTATGCAACTTGTGCATGTTAGTCGGTGGAACCGGTCTCACGTAAGCATACGTGTAAGGTTGGTCCGGGCCGCTTCATCCCACAATACCGTTGAAGCAAAATAAGACTAGTAGCGGCAAGAAAGTTGACAACATCTACGCCCACAACAAATTGTGTTCTACTCGTGCAAAAGGAACTACGCATAGACCTAGCTCATGATGCCACTATTGTGGAACGTTGCAGAAAAACAAAAAATTTCCTATGGTTTCACCAAGATCCATCTAGGAGTTCATCTAGCAATGAGTGATCGGATTGCATCTACATACCTTTGTAGATCACGCGCGGAAGCGTTCAAAGAACGGGGATGAGGAAGCCGTACTCGACGTGATCCAAATCACCGGAGATCCTAGCACCGAACGGACGGCACCTCCGCGTTCAACACACGTACGGTCAGCGTGACGTCTCCTCCTTCTTGATCCAGCAAGGGGAAGGAGAGGTTGAGGAAGATGGCTCCAGCAGCAGCACGATGGCGTGGTGGTGGTGGAGCTGCAGTACTCCGGCAGGGCTTCGCCAAGCTCTATGGAGGAGGATGATGTGTTGGAGAGGGAGAGGGAGGCACCAAAGACAAAGGTGAGAGGTCCTCCATCCCCCCCCACTATATATAGGGGGCCTAGGGGGGGTGCCGGCCCTAGGAGATGCAATCTCCTAGGGGGGCGGCGGCCAAGGGGTGGGGGGCTTGCCCCCCAAGCAAGGGGGCGCCCCCCTTTAGGGTTTCCCCCACCCTAGGCGCATGGGCCCTAGGGGAAGTGGCGCCCCAGCCCACTTTGGGCTGGATCCCTTCCCACTTCAGCCCATGGGGCCCTCCGGGATAGGTGGCCCCACCCGGTGGACCCCCGGGACCCTTCCGGTGGTCCCGGTACAATACCGGTGACCCCGAAACTTGTCCCGATGGCTGAAATAGCACTTCCTATATATAATTCTTTACCTCCGGACCATTCCGGAACTCCTCGTGACGTCCGGGATCTCATCCGGGACTCCGAACAACATTCGGGTTACTGCATATACATATCCCTACAACCCTAGCGTCACCAAACCTTAAGTGTGTAGACCCTACGGGTTCGGGAGACATGTAGACATGACCGTGATCGCTCTCCGGTCAATAACCAACAGCGGGATATGGATACCCATGTTGGCTCCCACATGCTCCTCGATGATCTCATCAGATGAACCACGATGTCGAGGATTCAAGCAACCCCGTATACAATTCCCTTTGTCAATCGGTATGCTACTTGCCCGAGATTCGATCATCGGTATCCCAATACCTCATTCAATCTCGTTACCGGCAAGTCACTTTACTCGTACTGTAATGCATGATCCCGTGACCAGACACTTGGTCACTTTGAGCTCATAATGATGATGCATTACCGAGTGGGCCCAGTGATACCTCTCCGTCACACGGAGTGACAAATCCCAATCTTGATCCGTGTCAACCCAACAGACACTTTCGGAGATACCCGTAGTATACCTTTATAGTCACCCAGTTACGTTGTGATGTTTGGTACACCCAAAGCACTCCTATGGTATCCGGGAGTTACACGATCTCATGGTCTAAGGAAAGGATACTTGACATTGGAAAAACTCTAGCAAACGAACTATACGATCTTATGCTATGTTTAGGATTGGGTCTTGTCCATCACATCATTCTCCTAATGATGTGATCTCGTTATCAATGACATCCAATGTCCATAGTCAGGAAACCATGACTATTTGTTGATCAACGAGCTAGTCAACTAGAGGCTTACCAGGGACATGTTAGTGTCTAAGTATTCACACATGTATTACGATTTCTGGATAACATAATTATAGCATGAATAAAGACAATTATCGTGAACAAGGAAATATAATAATAATGCTTTTATTATTGCCTCTAGGGCATATTTCCAACACATAGACCTCAGAGAGACGGTCCTAGATGAGCTTCGCATGATCGAGATGCATGATATTCCTAAACTGATTTTCAGATAGACAGGAGCAGATGACGTCCTTCGCCGTGAGGTTGAGAAGAGTGTACTTGCGAATGTCATCAGCATCCGCCATCTTGCACAGATCGTTCAGACCAATCTCAGTGACGGTCCACAGCTTGCTGTTTGTTGCCATGAGGCGCTTCTTCATCATGGCCTTCCACTTGGGATACTCGTGACCTTCAAAGATGGGGCATGACACAGTCTTCATACCCGTGGTCGACATAACTAAAACTCCAGGCGGTTAAACCAAAATCACACAGAACAAGGGAGTACCTTGCTCTGATACCAATTGAAAGTGTGTTATATCGACTAGAGGGGGGTGAATAGGCGATTTTTATGAAAGTCTTCAAAACATGGAAGTTTCGAAGACAAATGATAGAAATAAACCTATTACCATGCAGCGGAAGGTAGACTACACTAGGCAGACCATAGTCAAGCATTTAATGAAGTGAAACCACAATGATCAATAGCAGCTAGGCAGTAAGGATCAGGTACACAGTGAAGACAAATAGATAAAGCAAATAGGCACTGACTTCACAAGTGCCAACTGTAAATAAAGAGATGGGAAGGATAGAACCAGTGTGCGTGATGAAGACAAAGGTTTGGTAGACCAGTTCCAACTGCGGTGACAGTTGTACGTTTGGTTAGGGCGGATAGGTATTTAAACCTGAGGACACTCAGTCCCAGACACTTAGTCCTGAACACGCAGCTCAGGACACTTAGTCCTCACCGTATTCCCCTTGAGCTAAGGTCACACAGACCTCGCCCAATCACTCTTGTAAGTCTTCAAGGTAGACTTCCAAACCTTCACAGACTTCGTTCACCGGTGATCCACAATGACTCTTGGATGCTCAGAACGCGACGCCTAACCGGCTGGAGGATTCACAGTCCTCAAGTGTAATAAGTCTTCATATCACACAGACAAGAAGACTTAAGTGATGCCTAACACTCTTTGGCTCTGGGTGGTTAGGGATTTATCCTCTCAAGGAATTCTCTCTCAAAGGCTTCGAGGTGGGTTGCTCTCAAACGACAAAAGCCATACTTTAACTTTGAGCAGCCAACCGTTTATGGTTGTAGGGGGTGGGCTATTTATAGCCACTAGGCAACCCAACCTAATTTGTCCGAAATGACCCTGGGTCACTAAGGAACTGACACGTGTTCCAACGGTCATATTTCAAACACACACGACAACTTTACTTGGGCTACAAGCAAAGCTGACTTGTCCAACTCTGGACAAGATTCGCTCTCATAGTCTTCACTTGAAGACATAGGATTTTAGTTAAGCATCACTTCAGTCATTCTGACTGGCTCTCTTGGACCCCACTTAATAGTACGGTGGTTCCTATGACTCAACAAAGAAGAAAAAGAACTACGAAAGATCTAAGTCTTCGCGCTCCATAGTCTTCATGCGATGTCTTCTCTTGTCATAGTCTTCAATGTGAATGTCTTCACATACCACCTTTGACTTCAATGTCTTCATACATTTTTAGGGGTCATCTCTAGTAGGAAAACCGAATCAATGAGGGACTTCTACCTGTGTTATCCTGCAACTCTCACAAACACATTAGTCCCTCAACTAGGTTTGTTGTCAATACTCCAAAACCAACTAGGGGTGGCACTAGATGCACTTACAACAATTATGACAATGACTCAACCCTTCGAACTGCTCCACATGGACCTTTTCAGTCCCACTCATTACTCAACTCTTACTACTACTGCTTGTCTCTATGGCTTTGTCATTGTTGATGATTATTCAAGATATACTTGGGTGCATATAATCCTCTACAAGACTGAAGTGCAGGATGTCTTCAGACGCTTCGCCAATCGAGCCATGAACAACTATGGCGTCAAGATAAAGCACATCAGAAGTGACAATGGCACTGAATTCAAGAACACTGGGCTAGATACATATCTTGATACTTTGGGTATCACACATGAATTCTCAGCTCCGAACACGCCACAACAGAATGGCGTCGTTGAACGCAAGAACAGAACACTTATTGAGATGGCTCGGACGATGCTTGATGAATACAAGACTCCAAGAAAATTCTGGCCTGAAGCCATTGATACTGCATGCCATATCATCAACCGTGTTTATCTTCACAAGCTTCTAAGCAAGACATCCTATGAGCTCCTTATTGGCAAGAAGCCAAATGTCAGTTACTTCAGAGTATTTGGTGCCAGGTGCTCGATCAAGGATCCACATCACACTTCAAAATTTGCACCAAAAGCACATGAAGGTTTTATGCTTGGATATGGAAAGGATTCACACTCCTACAGAGTCTTCAACCTCTTTCACTACAAAGTGGTTGAAACTGTGGATGTGCGGTTCGATGAGACTAACGGCTCGCAAAGAGAGCACCTGCCAAATGTGCTAGATGAAGTTCCATCCAGTGAATCAATCAAACTTATGGGAACTGGAGAAATCATACCATCTGAAGCTCAGCCTGAAGTGGAACTTGTAATCTCCGCACCTGATCAACCTGAAGACAATGCTCAGCTTGAAGACAATCCTTCTAACAATGAAAATGATCAGCAAGAGCAAAATCTTCGTCCTGTACATCCTCGTGTTGCAAATGAAGTGCAGATTGAGAGAATAATTGATCACATCAATGCACCAGGTCCACTCACTCGTTCAAGGGCAACACAGCTAGCAAATTTCTGTGGACACTTCGCATTCTTCTCAATAACTGAATCCAAGAAAGTTGATGAAGCCTTCATAGAACCTGAATGGATTCAAGCTATGCAAGAAGAGCTTCAACAGTTTGAGCTGAATAATGTATGGGAACTAGTTAAGCGTCCTGATCCTCGCAAGCACAATATAATAGGCACCAAATGGATATACCGCAACAAGCAAGATGAGCATGGTCAAGTTGTCAGAAACAAGGCTCGTCTCGTTGCTCAAGGATACACTCAAGTTGAAGGGATTGACTTCGATGAGACATTTGCTCCTGTGGCTAGACTTGAAGCCATACACATACTACTGGCCTATGCAAATCATCATAACATTCTTCTGCATCAAATGGATGTGAAGAGCGCTTTTCTCAATGGCAAGATTGATGAAGAAGTATATGTTGCACAACCGCCTGGCTTTGAAGATCCAAAACATCCTGACATGGTGTACAAGCTCAACAAGGCACTGTATGGCCTCAAACAAGCCCCTAGGGCTTGGTATGACACACTCAAAGACTTCCTGAAGAGCAAAGGCTTCAAACCTGGTTCCCTCGACCCCACTCTCTTCACGAAGACATATGATGGTGAACTATTTGTGTGCCAAATATATTTGGATGACATTATCTTCGGCTGCACCAATCAGAAATACACTGACGAGTTTGGATATATGATGCAAGAGCAATATCAGATGTCCATGATGGGTGAGCTGAAGTTCTTCCTTGGTCTTCAAATACGTCAGCAACGCAACGGCATCTTTATATCTCAAGAGAAATACCTCAAAGATTGCCTGAAGAAATTTGGAATGCAAGATTGCAAAGGCTTCACGACGCCAATGCCAGCCAAACATCATCTGGGTCCCGACGACAATGGTAAAGAGTTCGATCAAAAGGTATATCGCTCCATGATTGGTTCCTTGCTTTATTTATGTGCATC
This sequence comes from Triticum aestivum, assembly GCF_018294505.1. Taxonomy (NCBI): domain Eukaryota; kingdom Viridiplantae; phylum Streptophyta; class Magnoliopsida; order Poales; family Poaceae; genus Triticum; species Triticum aestivum. The sequence goes on along the minus strand of NC_057797.1, from coordinate 160,052,159 downwards.
TAGGCCAGATATCATGCTTAGTGTTTGCATGTGTGCCCGGTTCCAAGCGGCACCAAAGGAATCGCATCACTTAGCTGTGAAGCGAATTCTCAGATATTTGGCTCACACCCCAACACTAGGATTATGGTATCCAAAGGGCTCAGAGTTTGATCTAGTTGGATTCTCGGATGCTGATTATGCTGGTGACAAGGTGGATCGCAAGTCTACATCAGGCACATGTCATTTTCTGGGACGATCACTTGTATGTTGGTCTTCAAAGAAGCAGAACTGTGTATCTCTCTCCACTGCTGAATCTGAATACATTGCTGCTGGATCTTGCTGCGCTCAGCTTCTATGGATGAAGCAAACACTCAAAGACTATGGCATTCACCTGAAGCAAGTGCCACTCTACTGCGACAACGAAAGCGCCATCAAGATTGCCAACAACCCAGTTCAGCACTCGAAGACAAAGCACATTGAAATTCGTCATCACTTTCTCAGAGATCATGTTGTGAAGGAAGATATTGATATCATACACGTCAACACTGAAGAGCAATTGGCAGATATCTTCACCAAGCCCTTGGATGAGAAGAGGTTTTGCAAGTTACGGTGTGAGCTAAATATCTTGGAATCCTCAAATGTCCTGTGATCAGGCACACATCCTAACACTTATGCATGATTGATGACTTAGATGTGCAACACACGAAGTAAAGTATATCTTCAATCAATGAAGACTTACATTCTGAGTGTGAATACATTAACGTGGAATTTGACTTCGGAGCGCCACGATAATTGTGCACCGTGTCTGGGTCTAATACTTCCTATATGGTGGGTAACGCCACCACCAAATTCTTCTATTTGAAGTGTTTTACCCATGGCGTTACATTTGCTATGTCTTCACATTTGGTTTGTCTTCAATTTCAACTTGTCTTCATGATTATCTTCACTATGTTGACTTGATTGTCTTCTGATATATACATAGTAGTGTTCTGTCCTCTACATCATTTACTTATAGCTACGTCTTCCTTGTTGAATCTTTTGAACTAAGTGAATGTGATCGGACCCTAATCTCTCTATGCTTTCTATCTCAAACTCTATCTATCCAAATCATATGCATTCTATTGAAACTGTCGAATGTCTTCTCTGCGTCCTTGTCAGCAGAAGATACATAGACAAACATTAAGTCTGTTTTCAATGCTAATTCCTTCACCTGGAACCCGGAGAAGTGGGAACGACCACCCGACAATCCAGTCGTGCGTGGTAATGTGGAACATCCTCCGATATGTTGCATGATAGCCACGTGTCCTTCAAATGTGAATCGCCAGGGGCACCTGTGTAATAACACTGTGCCGTCCCTATCCTTATAAATACACGCCTCACCACAGTCATTATCCCTTCTTCCACTCTCGCAAAAACCCTAGCGCCACCGCTATCCCTCGACGATGCCAGCGACGAAGCGCTTAGCTGCCGCGACCTCACCGACGCCGTCTTCACGCTGGCCGCGGACATCGTCTTCTCCGCCGTCGCCGTAGGTGTCCTCCGTCGCCAAGTTAGGGCACGGACGATCGAACTGCTCGGCCTCCTCACTCCGTCTAGCAGTTCTTCATGTGGTAAATAAAACCTCCTTTTTACGGCCCCTTTGATCCTATAGATTCATCACTTTCTACCACAAGCAGTTTCTGTTCACAGAAGTTGGATCTATTTCATACTACATCTCATAATATGCCTAGTATGTTCACTTATGCTTCACAAAGTAGTTAGATTCCTCACTTGTACTTATTCGTGGATTCGTACAAATCTGGAACCAACTCTCTATCTATGAGTGAATGTCTTCGCACTATGAGGTCAATGTCTTCTAAACTGATTTATCTTCAAAATCTTCTGAGAATGCATATGACCTCTTCCCCTTCCCTCGCACCTTAATGCTGTCACAGGTACATGTCCGTGGGAGAATCCCTTGGTTCTCATAGTCTGCATTCATTTGCAGAATTCTTACAGCATCATATAAATTCTCCCGAAGCCAGTTCCTGTTTGACCAGCAAGCGGAAGCCTTTGAAACCTTTGAACGTGTTGAAGCCATTCAGTTTGAAGTTCATGGCACCAGAGAAACCTACAAGAAAGGGTGACAGACAGCGTCGTGGCAACACCTCAAGAGATTTGCCTCCTGACCTCTATGAGCTGTACAAGACAGATCCAGAGGAGGACTATAATCAGCGAAAAACTCGAATCCAATGGATTCGAAGATATTGGGCAGAACAGTGGTTCAAGTACAGGTTCGTGACCCAGGAGTATGCTGAGAAGAATGCCATCAAACGACCATGGGGAGACATTCTATACAGAAATCTTCAACCCAAGTCCAGAGCTGAAGCCATTGAACAAGGCTTCTATCCTTGCATGGTCCATGGACCGCAGCCTGTGGATGCAGACCCATCTTCATTATTGTGGTGCCGCGATGATAATATGTTCAAGCGCAACCTTCAGTTTGCCAGGAACTCGGCCAAACAGAACAAGAAGTCACGAGGCTTAGACTTCAATCCAGGCCCCTCTGCTCCTCGTGCTGATGGCACACGCGAAGCTGAACCCAATCTTGTTGGGCCCTTCTACAACCTGGAAGGTCTCATCACTCATATCATGGTTCAAGGGACAGCCGTGGGTGAGCCTGCAAATGACGCTGAATCTGATGAAGCGCCTGCACCGCTGAAGCCAAAGAAATTGAAGAAGCCTAAAGCTTCAAAGCCTGCTCCTGCACCAAAAGTCTTCCAGGCGAAGCCTCTGGCCACTACACCTCCTGAACACAGTGTGCAGTCTGAAGATTTGTCACGCATCTCCAAGCCCTCAAGAGTGAAGATGCCCTTGCAACCCACCAGCCAAGAACTGACTGCTGCTGCTATTCTGCGCAATGACGCCATTGATCTGTCCAGCGATGAAGATCTTGCAGATGACGTTCTTGAGCAACTGATTAAGAGCAAGGAAGAAGTAGAAATCTTCAATGATTTGCCTCTCTTTGACGTGGCAATCATTCACAACTTCATTGATGAGTGGTTTGAAACCCCCAATCTCAGCTTTGATGATCTGCAACTTCCAATTGGCCTTAGTGTCGCTTTCACTGGTGCCATTGCTTCTGAGCTAGCTCTAGCTTAGCGCATCATTGAACTGAAGAAAAAGATCGACTATGAGAAAGCTCAGTTCAAGCAGCACATGGCAAAGCTCAGCGTGCAAGATGTCAAGAACTTCAAGATTATGCTGCACGAGCTTAAGGAAGCCTTTCTCAAGAAACGCGAAGAAGCTAAAGGTTCTCGTGAGCACATGAAGAGTCTGGCTGACAAGTGCGTGCAAGCCTACAATGAAGCTGAAAAGCGCAAGGCTCTTGGGCGTCCTGGCATCGATCCCAGGATGGCTGCAAAGAAGAAGAAGAAGCCAGCTGTGGCCGAACCCGAAGCAACAAGGCAGGAAGTACATCCCATTGTCTTCCCAGCCAGTATGACAGGCTCGAAGCCTAAGGTCCCCACAGTGGCTTCAGAATTAAAGAAGACAAGGGCTGCCGAGGCTGAAGCCAGAAAGAGGAAACATCCTGAAGCTTCTGATGTCGCTCCCTCCAAGAAGAAGTGCAAAACCAAGAAATATCGGGCTGCTCCCACAGAGCCCCTTATTGTTAAGCCCATATCGGTTGCTCGTCCTGCCTCTTCGCATCAAGAACGACGGATGGTAATTCATGAGCCTACTTCCATAGAGGTTCCTGAAGCTGAAGACATTCCAGCAGTTGACCCCACCGCTGCTGAAGACATTGGTCACCATGACAATGTTGAAGATGATGAAGTCCTTCCTCAGATCGAGCACCAATTGGTATCATCGCCTGTGCTTACGCACAGCGAACTCATCAGCATTGGTCGTCCTCTGACGCCAACTGCTCAAGATGCATCGTGGGATGATCACCCACAGAGACAAGACACTCCAAGCTCTCCCCAACCGCAAGCTACCCCAACAGTGCAAACTGATGATGACTTTGAGGCCCCACATGCTCCATCTCCACAAGTGTCGCCCGCATTATGCAGGCTTCGCAAAGGACCAAGGCCCCAAGTCACTCCCACAATGCACGTGTCTGAATCCGAAGCCAAAATGGTTGAAGATGTTCCGGATGCATCAACCGATGAAGAAGAAGATGAAGAAGAATCCCCAAGAGTTTCAAGAGTTGCTACACCCCCATCTCACCAAGATGTTGTTCTCGAGGAGAACGTGACAAACCCTCCAGCTTCTGAAGTGGAGGTTAACAACCCTGAAGTAGCCACCAACATCACTGCTGACGCCAATGACGTTGTCATGGTTGATGCCAATACGACGCCGGAAGCCAATGAGGCGCCAGAAGCCAATGAGGCACCAGAAATCAATGCTGCAACACCTGAAGTCAATGTTGCAGCACCTGAGGTCCAAGTAACTAAAGCACATGTGGCCCCTGAAGCCCATGAAGACAATGCCAATGCCCCTGTTCCCCCTCCAAGACCTCACACAATGGAGCTGGCATTTGATCGTGGTCAGCCAGTTATGGTTCGATGGCCCATTCTGACTCCTCCGCCTGCTGCTAGTCCATAATTTGAGTACCACGTCGAGCACATGCCTCAAGTTCAAAAGCCCAAGCCAAGACTTCCACGATTCCCAAGCACTGCCACTTCACCTGGGGTCTTCAATGCAAATGGCTTCGTGGCCCATAATACCTTCTTCAACAGCTCCAAGAACCCCTATACAAGACCGCACATTTCATCAAATCGGTTCTGGAGCTATCAGCAGCGCAACTACTATTCATGTGTCCTATACAATCAAGGGCGCATATTTCCACATATGCGCCTCGACTCTGAAGCTATAGCTGGACTGCCCTGCCTGAAGAAGCATTGGACTGTTTCAGAGATGCTGGTCTGTTGCAGTTCGTCACTGACAAGGAGCACTGGAACGAAGAATTGCTGCTCCAATTCTATGCCACTCTTCATATTCAGGGCTACAACAGGGACCCAAAGACTTGGGTCCTTGAGTGGATGATAGGCAATGTCCATCATGAAGCTAAAGCTCTTGATATCATTGAGCTCACATGCCTGCACACTCCTGGTGAATACTATGAACCAAGTTGTCAACAACATCAAAATGCCTTGGAAAGCATCTTTCAGAAGCCAGAACCCAACATGAGTCAAATGCTGAGCATGATGAAGCGTCTGCCTCTTGACCCTGAATACCCATCTGAGTTCTTTGTTGAAGACCTAGAGTACTTGCCTCGCACCATTTACCACATCATCAAGAAGACTCTATGGCTTGTCAAAGGACACTCATCTGCAGCGAAGCTTGAAGGAGCAATGAAGACTTTGGTTTTCTATATCTTCAATGGCATCAGCTTCAATGCTCAAGACTTCTTCATCAGGCAGCTGGCTGCGTCTGGCTCTGACATCTTTGGGTTGAAACTCTATGCTCCATGGGTCATGCGTCTGATAAAGCGTCACTCAGCTTTCAACTATCAGCCGTCTGCGCGCAATCATCTTATATTCTTGCCCGAGGTTGATCTGTCAGTTGAAGCCATTTATCCATAGTCTGCTAAGGATCCCATTTATCTTCACAATGCTGATCACCAAAGCTTCACCCAGCCCATTGAAGGAATTCCAGCAGTGTCTCGTGTTTATCCCCTTGCTGGAAACACATGTGCCCCTCGTTCTCAAACTGATGCCACTGGTGGCACCATAGCGCAAAGGCCTCGACGACGATCTCGTGTCCTAAATGACCGAGAGCTTCTAGTCGCGTTGCATCAGAAACAAGACAAACATCACGACTGGCTTAAGCATCAGATGCAAAGCCTCTTGGTGGATGTCAACCGCATTCGCAATCTGGCCACCAAGAATGCCTTTGTCACTCATGAAACCCGTCAGAGGTCGTGGAAGAGTTTGACCCTACTGAGTGCTGAAGCTGATCTGCATGACGATGGCTTCACCGAATGCTTCAAGTTTGACTCAACTCCTCCCAGAAATGCTCACTTGCGTCGGACTCCCTCACTTGAAGACTCTGAATACTCGTCCTCAGCTGCGACCGTAAATGCCAGAGTCATCGATGACCAAGATGATGCAACTTCACCTCCTCCAACTTCAGCGCATGTCGACACTGCACCAAGTTCCTCTGCACCACCGGATCTCAACGACGACCCTGCTGCCTCGCCTGCACCTCATGGGAACGAGTAGGCGCTCTATGTCTTCAAACCTTTTTGGTCCTCACTGACAAAAGGGGGAGAAGCATATGAGTTGATAGTCTTCAAGCGGGTCCATATGGGTGGTTAATTTACTTTTTGCTACTTTTGCCAAGTGCTTACAACTCTCGTTTTCGATACATTTGGTTCTTTGAGTTGTAACACTTAAACTCGATGGTCGTCTGCTACTTATTTGCTATTCTGTGATGCGATGATAAATTCCGCATGTGCGACGATAAATTCCGCACTTAGATCATTTTGCAGACGTCCATTTTTCATTATGCATGTCATTATCTTCGTTACATCATATCTTGCATAATGACTTGTCATCATAAGTTGAAGAGGATCTCCACAAGTACAACCTGCCATGTGCATTTGCATTCCAAAAGCAAATTACTTATATGCACATCTTCAGGGGGAGCCCTTGCAACTTATGAAGACAATACCCTATCCTTTACAATTTCACATATTTTATTCCCCGTTGAAAACTTCAACCAGTTTGTCATCAATCACCAAAAAGGGGGAGATTGTAAGTGCATCTAGTGCCACCCCTAGTTGGTTTTGGAGTATTGACGACAAACCTGGTTGAGGGACTAATGTGTTTGTGAGAATTGCAGGATAACACAGGTAGAAGTCCCTCATTGATTCGGTTTTCCTACCAGAGATGACCCCTAAAAATGAATGAAGACATTGAAGTCAAAGGTGGTATGTGAAGACATTCACATTGAAGACTATGACAAGAGAAGACATCGCATGAAGACTATGGAGCGCGAAGACTTAGTTGTTTCGTCGTTCTTTTTCTTCTTTGTTGAGTCATAGGAACCACCGTACTGTTAAGTGGGGTCCAAGTGAACCAGTCAGAATGACTGAAGTGATGCTTAACCAAAATCCTATGTCTTCGAGTGAAGACTATGAGAGCAAATCTTGTCCAGAGTTGGATAAGTCAGCTTTGCTTGTAGCCCAAGTAAAGTTGCCGTGTGTGTTTGAAATCTGACCGTTGGAACACGTGTCAGTTCCTTAGTGACCAAGGGTCATTTCGGACAAATCAGGTCGGGTTGCCTAGTGGCTATAAATAGCCCACCCCCTACAACCATAAACGGTTGGCTGCTCAGAGTTAGTGCACGGCTTTTGTCGTTTGAGAGCAACCCACCTCGAAGCCTTTGAGAGAGAATTCCTTGCGAGGATAAAGCCCTAAACACCCAGAGCCAAAGAGTGTTAGGCATCACTTAAGTCTTCCTGTCTGTGTGATCTGAAGACTTATTACACTTGAGGACTGTGAATCCTCCAGCCGGTTAGGCGTCGCGTTCTGAGCATCCAAGAGTCATTGTGGATCGCCGGTGAACGAAGTCTGTGAAGGTTTGGAAGTCTACCTTGAAGACTTACCAGAGTGATTGGGCGAGGACTGGGTGTCCTTAGCTCAAGGGGAATAAGGTGAAGACGAGGTCTTCTGAGTTGAATCTCAGCCTCCCTAACCAGACATACAGTTGTCACAGCAACTGGAACTGGTCCAACAAATCATTGTCTTCAACGAGTCACTGGTTTCATCCTTCCCATTCCTTTACTTACTGTTGGCCCTAGTGAAGTCATTGCATGATTGCATTATCTTTTGTCTTCATTGAGTGACTGCTTGTTCTAATTGGCTTCACTATATCTTCCTACCTGATCTTTATTGCCTAGCTGCTATTAGTCATTGTGCTTTCACTTCATTGAATACTTGACTATGGTTTGCCTAGTGTAGTCTACCTTCCACTGCATGGTAATAGGTTTATTTCTATCGTTTGTCTTCGAAACTTCCATGTTTTGAAGACTTTCATAAAAATCTCCTATTCACCCCCCCTCTAGTCGATCACTAGCACTTTCACCTTCCCATAGGTTTCTTAATGGTGGAATCCGCAAGATGCAAATTTAAAGAACAATCATCAAATTCACGGAAACCTAACACATCACACAAAGTTTTTGGAACCGTGGAAACACTAGCACCCAAATCATATAAAGCATAGCATTGATGATCTCTAATTTTAATTTTAATAGTAGGTTCCCACTCATCATAAAGTTTTCTAGGGATAGAAACTTCTAATTCAAACATTTCTTCATAGGATTGCATTAAGGCATCAACGATATGTTTGGTAAAAGCTTTATTTTGATCATAAGCATGAGGAGAATTTAGCACGGATTGCAACAAGGAAATACAATCTATCAAAGAGAAATTATCATAATTAAATTCCTTGAAATCCAAAATAGTGGGTTCATTGCTATGTAAAGTTTTGACCTCTTCAATCCCACTTTTACCAATTTTTGCATCGCGATCTAAAAACTCCGAATCATTGGGACGCCTTTTAACTAAAGTTGACTCATCTCCAGTCCCATCATTATCAAGATTTATATTGCAAAACAAAGATTTAATAGGAGACACATCGATCACTTTTAGATCTTCATCCTTATTATCGTGAAAACTAGAAGAACACACTTTTATAAAGCAATCTTTTTTAGCACGCATCCTAGCGGTTCTTTCTTTGCACTCTTCAATGGAAATTCTCATAGATTTGAGAGACTCATAGATATAATGCTTAGGTGGAATAGATCTAAGTTTCAAAGAATCAACATCAAGAGAAATTCTATCCACGTTCCTAGCCAACTCGTCAATCTTCGGCAATTTTTCTTCAAGCAAAGCATTGAAATTCTTTTGCAAAATCATAAATTCTTTAACACTAGTCTCAAAATAAGAGGGCATCTTATTAAAATTTCCATAAGAGTTGTTGTAGGAATTACCATAATTATTATAGGAATTACTAGGAAACGGCCTAGGATTAAAGTTTCCTCTATACGCGTCGTTACCAAAATTGTTCCTACCAACAAAATTCACATCCATAGATTCATTATTATTCTCAATCAAAGTAGACAAAGGCATATCATTGGGATCAGAAGAAACACTCTTATTAGCAAACAATTTCATAAGTTCATCCATCTTTCCACTCAAAACATTAATCTCTTCCATCGCATGAACCTTTTTACTAGTAGATCTTTCGGTGTGCCATTGAGAATAATTAACCATAATATTATCTAGGAGTTTAGTAGCTTCTCCTAAAGTGATTTCCATAAAAGTGCCTCCCGTGGCCGAATCTAAAAGATTTCTAGAAGCAAAATTCAATCCAGCATAAATTTTTTGTATGATCATCCATAAATTCAAACCATGTGTAGGGCAATTGCGTATCATTAATTTCATCCTCTCCCAAGCTTGTGCAACATGCTCATGATCAAGTTGTTTAAAATTCATAATAACATTTCTAAGAGAGATGGTCTTAGCGGGAGGAAAATACTTAGAGATAAAATCATCTTTGCACTTATTCCATGAATCAATACTATTTTTAGGCAAATAGGAAAACCAAGTTTTAGCATGATCTCTAAGCGAAAACAGAAATAGCTTCAATTTAAAAATATCATTATCCACATCTTTCTTCTTTTGCATATCACATAAATCAACAAAGTTGTTTAGATGGGTAGTGGCATCTTCACTAGGAAGGCCAGAAAACGGATCTTTCATAACAAGGTTCAGCAAAGCAGTATTAATTTCACAAGATTCAGCATCGGTAAGAGGAGCGATCAGAGTGCTAATAAAATCATTATTGTTGGTATTGAAAGTCACACAATTTAGTATTGTCTTGAGCCATCGTGACAAACTATCCAACACACAAGCACACAAGAAGCAAGCAAAAAGAGACGAACGGAAAAGAGGCGAGCGGAAAAGAGGCGAATAAAACGGCAGGGTGAAGTGGGGGAGAGGAAAACGAGAGGCAAATGGCAAATAATGTAATGCGAGGGATAAGAGTTTGTGATGGGTACTTGGTATGTCTTGACTTATGCGTAGATCTCCCCGGCAACGGCGCCATAAATCCTTCTAGCTACCTCTTGAGCATGCGTTGGTTTTCCCTTGAAGAGGAAAGGGTGATGCAGCAAAGTAGCGTAAGTATTTCCCTCAGTTTTTGAGAACCAAGGTATCAATCCAGTAGGAGATTACACGCAAGTCCCTCGTACCTGCACAAACAAACAAGAACCTCGCAACCAACGCGATAAAGGGGTTGTCAATCCCTTCACAGTCACTTACGGAAGTGAGATCTGATAGAGATAATAAGATATATTTTTGGTATTTTTGTTGTGTAGATTGGAAAATAAAGATTACAAAATAAACGGGGACAGAAATGGCTTGTTGACGGGAGAATAATATAATGGAAGATAGACCCGGGGGCCATAGGTTTCACTAGTGGCTTCTCTCAAGATAGCAAATTCTATGGTGGGTGAACAAATTACTGTCGAGCAATTGATAGAAAAGCGCATAGTTATGAGAATATCTAGGCATGATCATGTATATAGGCATCACGTCCGCGACAAGTAGACCGGAACGATTCTGCATCTACTACTATTACTCCACACATCGACCGCTATCCAGCATGCATCTAGAGTATTAAGTTCATAAGAACAGAGTAACGCATTAGGCGAGATGACATGATGTAGAGGGATAAACTCAAGGAATATGATATAAACCCCATCTTTTTATCCTTGATGGCAACAATACAATACGTGCCTTGCTGCCCCTGCTGTCACTAGGAAAGGACACCGAAAGATTGAACCCAAAGCTAAGCACTTCTCCCATTGCAAGAAAGATCAAGCTAGTAGGCCAAACCAAACTGATAATTCGAAGAGACTTGCAAAGATATTAAATCATGCATAAAAGATTTCAGAGAAGAATCAAATATTGTTCATAGATAATCTTGATCATAAACCCACAATTCATCGGATCTCGACAAACACACCGCAAAAAGAATTACATCGAATAGATCTCCAAGAGAATCGAGGAGAACTTTGTATTGAGATCCAAAGAGAGAGAAGAAGACATCTAGCTAATAACTATGGACCCGAAGGTCTGTGGTAAACTACTCCACATCATCGGAGAGGCTATGGTGTTGATATATAAGCCCTCCGTGATCGATTCCCCCTTTGGCGGAGCGCTGAAAAAGGCCCCAAGATGGGATCTCATGGGTACAGAAGGTTGCGGCGGTGGAAATAGGGTTTCGTGGTGCTCCTGGATGTTTTCAGGGTATATGGGTATATATAGGAGGAAGAAGTAGGTCAGTGGAGCTGCGAGGGGCCCATGAGGGTGGGGGCGTGCCTACCCCCCTGGGCATGCCCTCCTGCCTCGTGGCCTCCTTGCTTCTTTCTTGACGTCCACTCCAAGTCTCTTAGATCACGTTTGTTCCAAAAATAACTCTCCCGAAGGTTTCATTCCGTTTGGATTCTGTTTGATATATTCCTTTTCTGCTAAACACTGAAATAGGCAAAAAAACAGCAATTTGCACTAGGCCTTTGGTTAGTAGGTTAGTCCCAAAAATAATATAAAAAGGTATATTAAAGCCCATTAAACATCCAAAACAGATAATATAATAGCATGGAACAATCAAAAATTATAGATACGTTGGAGACGTATTAGCCAACATTATAACTAACCATGCCGACAATAACTCTTAAAAATTATATTAACTCATATCAATAACATAATTAGCTGGCAAGCAATAATAAGACATCTGAAACTGCAACACATTGTCAAAACAACCATGATATAATATGACAATAGTGGTATCTCGCTAGCCCTTTCGGAAACCGCAAAACATAAATGTAGAGCACCTCCAAAGTCCAAGCAGCGATTAAACATTGTAATTCATGGTAGAAAAGATCCAGTCATGATGCACCCAACATTAGCTACACACAATGCATAAGCATGACAGCAGTGCTCTCAGGTTCTGGTGCTTATTTTAGAAGGTGATGACACAACATAACAATAAATAGACAGTCCCTTCACAGAGGGAAGCAGTGATTTGCAGAGGTGCCAGAGCTCAAGTTTTAAAACATAGGTAAATGATATTTTGAGACACGCACCCTTCTCATTTACTTCACGACCATTAGTTATCAATATCTTCCATGCTAAGCACGCTAGTGGCGGTTCCCAAGCGATAAAAGTAAAGGTTTTGACTCCATTGGGAGTTTTTGTTTGCTTGTTTGTAAGCTTTTTCTGTTTGCAGTTTGGGACTGGGCATCCCTATTACCGCCCCTTTCTCGTGCGATGGCGAGTGAATAAACACTCGACCTGAGAATAACCCGCTTAGCATGCACGATGCCAACCACCTCCTGTCATTCCATGAATGATCCAGGCACACAAAAAGGATATTTATTAGAAGTTTTTAAAGGTGGCACATGCAAATTTACTTGGGATAGAAGGGTAATACCGCATATAGGTAGGTATGGTGGACTCATCTGGAATAACTTGGGTTCAAGGTTTTTGATGTACAAGCAGAGTTCCCACTTAGTACAGGTGAAGGCTAGCAATTAGATTGAGGAGCGGCCAGCTAGAGAGCAACAACGATCATGAACATGCATTATGCATAAGTAACATTGGACACTAGCATGAGTAGGATATGAACACCATGAACATAAATATCATAGAGGCTATGTTGGTTATGATTCAAGTACATGCATGAACATGTGCCAACTCAAGCCACTCGAACATTCAGAGGAGGATACCATATCATCATACTACATCACAATCATTTTAACGCAGTGTTGATATCCAAGATAAATCATTATCCACTCCTAGCTACTTATGCATGGCATGAGGAACTATAATCTCTAGTTGTCATTGCAAACATGTTTAATGATAATGGGCTGAATCATGGATACTAGGTTAAACATATTTACACAAACAGAACAAGTCGAGTTCATACCCGTTTCTCTCTGCCATGGCCATCCATTGAATGTCGTCATTATTGCCTTTCACTTGCACGACCGAATGGTGTGAAAATAATAATAGTGCAAGAGTGCCGTGGACTAAGCTATAATCTGCAAACATTTTATTCAACAGGAGAAGACAAGGTAAAATGGGCTCTTTATTAGATCAACAATTATTCATATGAGAGCCACTCAACATTTTCATCGTTGTCTTCTCCTCGGTAAGACTCAAATAAAAGAAAAAGAAGTTCAGAGAAACACACTAAAATATTTTTGGAGTTTTTGGTTTTCTTGAACAAGCAAACAAAAAGGGAAAGGAAAAACGAGAAAAACTATTTACACGGGAAATCTCCCAACAAGCAAAAGAAGAACAAGGAAATCTTTTTTGGTTTTCTTTTTAGTGCTATAGCTAAGCATGCATAGAAAGTAAATTAACTACAACTAATTTTTTTGTGGTTTTTCTAAGGTTTTTCAAACACACAAGAAGAAAGCAAGAAAATAAAATTAAGCATGGATGATACAATGAAAAAGTGTAAACACCGACAACTGGAATGAGATGTGTGAACATGAATATAATGTCGGTGAGAAACACGTACTCCCCCAAGCTTAGGCTTTTGGCCTATCTTGGTAATCGATCAGTAGCTCGGATAGTAGTCGGCATGGTAGCTCACGGAGGCTCTCGATGCGGATGCCTCGGCCTGTCGTGCTGCCTCCCCCGCCGCGTTGTGAGCTCGGGCCTCACTCTCAAGAACAAAATATCTTCCCTTGCTGTGATAGTCAAAAATTGCAGGCGCAGGCAAATATGTGTGCACAACAGATGTTTGGTTAAACAACAAGTTATAAGTGAAATTATGAATATTCCCTTTAAGGATCTTATGGTTTTTCATAGCATCAAAGTCCAAATACTGCGTATGTAGGATAGGGTCAAAGGGAAAGGGTGAAACACCCAACCCTCGTGCTAAACGCATGGCATAAATTCCACCATAAAAATAGCCACTATTAACATTATTCTGCAGTCTGCGTGCGACAATCGCCCCAAGATTATAACTCCTATCACCAGTGAGAGTGGGTGCATATGAGGCTCAAGTCTGGAGCACAAAGTGTACTACAATCTTTCTTGCCTACGATACACTTCCCATTAAATAATGCAAAGTACTGAATTGCGGGAAAATGAATGCTCTTTATTCTTCCTTGCGTCACTCCCCTCGTCTCACCGTAGCAAACACTAGTCAAATGATTGGTACTCAGCCCTTGGTGGTTCGTCAAGCGAACCCCATAATGGGAGTTTGCAGTGGTGAGCAAAACTCTCCAGTGAAATGGTAAATGGATTTTCATAAAGCTTAAATGACACCCTAGACTCACGGGGATGGAATTTAAATTCTTTGACAAATGATTCGGTGAGAGTGTGGTGCTGATCGCACTTATCTGAAATGTAGGGACCGAGACCGACATTGTGAACATATTGCTCAAATTCCTCCTTAATGCCCACACGCACCATATAATCGTCGCATGGCCATATGCATGTTTTGGTGGTGGCATCTCGAATGGAACTTTCACTTGGTTCAACATAAGATCGACGAGCGGAGTTGTCACTAGAAGATGCCCCCGAGGATCTCCTCCTCAAAGAACTCCTTCCAAAAAGGTTTATCATGTTCGCATACAACTTTCTAAAAAATTTTGGGTGAAAAAAAATTATCAACAAAACTTTACAAGATTGATAGCAGCTACTCATAGGGATCCATAGAGGCCATATCAAGCATTCAAACTACTTAGAACTCTAAGAATTCAGCATGCAAGCTCATCTACAGCAGCACCTAGAGTAGCTAATTATTCAAAATATAAACTAAAACTAAAACTAATTGGACAAATGGTGGAGTCACATACCAAGCAACAATCCCCCGAAACAGTTTCGGAAACGGAGCTTCGAGCAAAGAGATCAAAATCCGCGGGTTTGAGAGCAAGAACACGAGAGAGAGAGAGAGATAGAGAGCTATGGAGATTTTTTTCTGGAGGTAAGTGATGATGTGGTATGAAGAGATAAGTGAGGGGGCCCACGTGGGGACCACAACCCACTGGTAACCCACAAGTATAGGGGATCACAACAGTTTTCGAGGGTAGAGTATTCAACCCAAATTTATTGATTCGACACAAGGGGAGCCAAAGAATATTCTCAAGTATTAGCAGCTGAGTTGTCAATTCAACCACACCTAGAAACTTAATATCTGCAGCGAAGTGTTTAGTAGCAAAGTAATATGAAAGTAGTGGTAACAGTAGCAAAAAGGTAATGATAGCAAAAGTAATGTTTTTGGTATTTTGTAGTGATTGTAACAATAGCAACGGAAAAGTAAATAAGTAAAGAACAATATATGGAAAGCTCGTAGGCAATGGATCGGTGATAGAGAATTATGCCGGATGCGGTTCATCATGTAACAGTCATAACATAGGGTGACACAGAACTAGCTCCAATTCATCAATGTAATGTAGGCATGTATTCCGAATATAGTCATACGTGCTTATGGAAAAGAACTTGCATGCCATCTTTTGTCCTACCCACCCGTGGCAGCGTGGTCCTAGCGGAAACTAAGGGATATTAAGGCCTCCTTTTAATAGAGTACCAGACCAAAGCATTAACACATAGTGAATACATGAACTCCTCAAACTACGGTCATCACCGGGAGTGGTCCCGATTATTGTCACTTCGGGGTTGCCAGATCATAACACATAGTAGGTGACTATAGACTTGCAAGATAGGATCAAGAACTCTCATATATTGTTGAAAACATAATAGGTTCAGATCTGAAATCATGGCACTCGGGCCCTAGTGACAAGCATTAAGCATAGAAAAGTCATAGCAACATCAATCTCAGAACATAGTGGATACTAGGGATCAAACCCTAACAAAACTAACTCGATTACATGATAAATCTCATCCAACCCATCACCGTCCAGCAAGCCTACGATGGAATTACCCACGCACGGCGGTGAGCATCATGAAATTGGTGACGGAGGATGGTTTATGATGACGATGGCGACGGATTCCCCTCTCCGGAGCCCTGAATGGACTCCAGATTAGCCCTCCCGAGAGGTTTTAGGGCTTGGTGGCGGCTCCCTATCGTAAAACGCGATGAATCCTTCTCTCTGATTTTTTTCTCCCCGAAAGTGAATATATGGAGTTGGAGTTGATGTCGGTGGAGCGTCAGGGGGCCCATGAGGTAGGGGGCATGCCCAGGGGGGCAGGCATTCCCCCACCCTCGTGGCTAGGGTGTGGGCCCCCTGGTCTTCATCTTTTGCGAGGATTTTTTATTATTTCCAAAAAGACGTTCTGTGAAGTTTCAGGTCATTCCGAGAACTTTTGTTTCTGCACATAAATAACACCATGGCAATTCTGCTGAAAACAACGTCAGTCCGGGTTAGTTCCATTCAAATCATGCAAGTTAGAGTCCAAAACAAGGGCAAAAGTGTTTGGAAAAGTAGATACGACGGAGACGTATCAACTCCCCAAGCTTAAACCTTTGTTTGTCCTCAAGCAATTCAGTTGAAAAAATGAAAGTGATAAACAAAAACTTCTACAAACTCCGTTTGCTCTTGTTGTTGTAAATATGTAAAGCCAGCATTCAAGTTTTCAGCAAAGATTATGAATAACCACATTCACAATAACTCTTAGGTCTCATGTTTACTCATATCAATGGCATAAGCAACTAGCGAGCAATAATAATAAATCTCAGATGACAACACTTTCTCAAAACAATCGTAATATGATATAACAAGATGGTGTCTCGCTAGCCCTTTCTGAGACCGCAAAACATAAATGCAGAGCACCTTTAAAGATCAAGGACTGACTAGACATTGTAATTCATGGTAAAAGAGATCCAGTCAAGTCATACTCAATGTAAACTAGCAGTAATGAATGCAAATGACAACGGTGCTCTCCAACCGGTGCTTTTTAATAAGAGGATGATGACTCAACATAAAAGTAAATAGATAGGCCCTTCGTAGAGGGAAGCAGGGATTTGTAGAGGTACCAGAGCTCGATTTTGAAATAGAGGTGAATAATATTTTGAGCGGTATACTTTCATTGTCAACATAACAACCAAGAGATGGCGATATCTTCCATGCTACACACATTATAGGCGGTTCCCAAACAGAATGATAAAGTTTATACTCCCCCTCCACCAACAAGCATCAATCCATGGCTTGCTCGAAACAAAGAGTGCCTCCAACTAACAAGAGTCCCAGGGGGAGTTTTGTTTGCAATTATTTTGATTTAGTTTGCATAAAGCATGGGACTGGGCATCCCGGTGACCAGCCACTTTCTCGTGAGTGAGGAGCGGAGTCCACTCCTCTTGAGAATAACCCGCCTAATATGGAAGATACGGACAACCCTAGTTGATACATGAGCTATTCGAGCATACAAAACAGGATATTTATTTGAAGGTTTAGAGTTTGGCACATACAAATTTACTTGGAACGGCGGGTAGATACCGTATATAGGTAGGTATGGTGGACTCATATGGCATAACTTTGGGGTTTATGGGATTGGATGCACAAGTAGTATTCCCGCTTAGTACAGGTGAAGGCTAGAAAAAGACTGGGAAGCGACCAACTAGAGAGCGACAATAGTCATGAACATGCATTAAAATTAATCAACACCGAATGCAAGCATGAGTAGGATATAATGCACCATGAACATAAATATCGTAGAGGCTATGTTGATTTTGTTTCAACTGCATGCGTGAACATGTGCCAAGTCAAGCCACTCGAATCGTTCAAAAGAGGATACCACCCTATCATACCACATCACAACCATTTTAATAGCATGTTGGCATGCAAGGTAAACCATTATAAGCTCCTAGCTAATTAAGTATGGCATAGGCAACTATAATCTCTAATTGTCATTGCAAACATGTTTATTCATACTAGGCTGAATCAGGAACGTTGAACTAGTCATATTTACAAAAACAAGAGAGGTCGAGTTCATACCATCTTTTCTCATCTCAGTCAGTCCATCATATATCGTTAGAATTTCCTTTCACTTGCATGACCGAACGATGTGAATAATAATAATAGTGCGCGTGCATTGGACTAAGCTGGAATCTGCAAGCATTCAATAAATAGGAGAGGACAAGGCAATATGGGCTCTTTTGTCAGATCAACAATAATGCATGTAAGAGCCACTTCAACAATTTAATCATGGTCTTCTCCTATCGACCACCAAAGAAAAGAAAAGAAATAAAACTATTTACACGGGAAAGCTCCCAACAAGCAAAAGAAGAACATGAAATCTTTTTGGGTTTTCTTTTTAATTATTACAACTACAGCAAGAAAGTAAACTAGCTAGAAGCTATTAATAATTTTTTGGTTTTTCTTTAAGTTTATCAAACACACAAGAAGAAAGCATAAAAAGAGAAAATAAACTAGCATGGATAGTACAGTGAAAGAGTATGAGCACCGACATCTAGCAATGAGTGTGTGTGAACATGAATGTAATGTCGGTGGGAAATATGTACTCCCCCAAGCTTAGGCTTTTGGCCTAAGTTGGTTTATTGCCACGGATGGCCTGGCGGATATCCATAGTTGTAGCTGGGGTCGTACTGCGATGCAGCGGCTATTGCCTAATGAGCTGCAGCGTGGAGGCGAGCTGCCTCCGCCCTCCTCTCGTACTCATCTCCCTCCTCTCTGGTAATAAAATATCTTCCTTTTGCCTGATAATCAAAGAAGGCAGGAGCAGGGAGAGTAATACGGACAGCATGATGTCTGTCAAATATTAAGCGATACTGGAGAGGTGATTCATTCCTCTCGACAAACTGGTGGTGAACCATAGCATTAAAGTCTAGGTAAGTAGGAGGCAATTCAATATCATCATTACATATGGTTACACCAAGAAAATCAGCTAAGCGGGTTGCATAAATTCCTCCAAAGAAATCTCCATTAAATCTATTATGATGCAACCTACGTGCAACAATGGCTCCCAAATTATAAGATTTGTCTCCTAACACAGCACTCCTAAGAATACTGAGGTCACGGACACACATATGACATGCTTCATCTTTACCATTTATACACCTACCTATGAAGAGAGCAAAATAATGTATAGCAGGAAAATGAATGCTCCCTATGGTAGCTTGTGCCATGTCTCTAGATTCCCCCATAGTTATACTAGAAAGAAAATTTCTAAATTCAAATTTGCGGGGTTCACTAGCACTACCCCATTGTGGAAGTTTGCAAGCGTGGTAAAATCCTCTAAGTCCACAGTGACGAGGACATGTATTAGGGGTAGGGTAACAGGCCTGACCTAAAGAACCTACCCATGGACACCATACACTTTGTACTGGGCCCCTGGGCCAGATCGCCGTCCAGACGTACCGCAACTTCAAAGTCACTCGGACGACAACAACCACTCGAAGAACAGCACTCCACTCGACGAGCTCATTCCACTCGGACAAGCAGCATACTATCCACTCGACCAAGCAACATACCATCCACTCGGATGACGGTTCACCACTCGACCGTACGACTCACTCGGATATACGAAGACCAGCAGGCAGCAAGGCAGTCGGCATCTTTCTAATAGTGAGGGCTTAATAGCGGGCGGGCATTATGGCATTCATACCCCACTTTGTAACATAGGAGGTGAGGGGGTGGCGCACTCTATATAAGCCACCCCCCACCACTAGACTTGGGGGGGTCTTTTCTTCCACCTCTCTCTCTTTTCACCATTAGTCTCAGGACTTAGCTCAGGCATGGGGATCCGTTCCTCTCTTTCACACACACATTGTAATCTCCGGATATATACTCAGATAAAACAAAGCCTCTCCGGAGCACGAGACGTAGGGTTGTTATCTCCACCGTGAGAGGCCCGAACTCGCTAAAACCACCGTGTCACCCATATGCATCTCGATAGATCATGCTCCGTTATCCTACCCCTCTCTTACTGTCGGAGTCGTTCCCACGACAGTTGGCGCCCACTGTGGGGCCTGGCGTCTATCGAGCCATGATGCAAATGGTTTTATTTCTTCGATCTTCGTCCGTCGATCAACAATCCTCAATGGAGGGTTTGATCCAAGATGTTTCGGACATCACTCCATTCACAGGGAGTCATGATACTCTTCATACACAGGGATCATGAAGTCCCATTCCATACTATTTTATTCTTTACAATCGATCATCGACGATCTAACAAATCTGTTGGTTTTCTTCCTGTATGAACAATCACCTGGGATCTTGTTTTTGCTATTGTACAGATCAAACAAAAGGAAAAAAAAGGAGCACGGATGCTGGCCACGAGCCCAACCACAACAGCTTTTTTCTCCAATTGATCTTTCAATAGCGACCTGCACGGTGAAGGCGACAGCTCGACGATGGCCTTCGCGGTACACGCCTGGAGTCAACCGCGCAACGGCGACCCCCGCAGCGGACGCACGGCCCCGACGCGGCGTCGACGTCTGGACTGGCCACGTCCCGGACCACAGCGCTCCTCCGAGCGGTCGACTGCAGGACGCAGTCACCAGATCGACTCAGCACCGTCTCAAGCTCTGCCTGTGCAACCTCGCAGGAGAGCCCCGTCGACCCGCACTCGGATTCACCGCGGCCGCCTCACCTCGCGATGGATCCGCGCAAAAATTGCCGCCGCCATGGCCGATCAGGGAGTTCTTCTTTCCTTTCTTAATTCCTTCCTATTTATGTCCTGCATGCAGGAGATAAATGGCCGTGAAAACGTTCATTACATGCACGAATTGCTTTAACTCTCGCTTAATTAACACCTCTTGCATGCAGACTCTAGACGTTGGCAATTAACTACATGTCATCTCCACCAGCCAGTGGACCTCCCACGACGTGGCAATAAACCGCATGCAGGAGATAAACGACCGAAATTTCCATCGCATGCAATACCGGCCTTAATTCTTGCTTAATTACCGCTAATTAAGTTTTTTGCATGCGTGTACAGGTTTTGAACGTGGGCAACCCCATCAATGCATCGTAACGGCAGGCGTTGGATAATCCTACGACCAATGGCCTGTGGCACGACGCCTCGGGGGTTCCTCGGTCCGACGTACGGCAAGCACTCGCTGATAACATGTACGATGGAGTCAACAGCACACTACAGCATCGTTCACTCCGCAGCAACTCCCACCAGTCGACATGGTCACTCGGATGGGACTAGCTCACTCGCACCAAACCGGATCATATGCGCTCGGCCGCCCGTGTGTCATCACTCGGCTGGACATGACCTCATCACTCGACCGCCCTGCACGCGGTGACGAAGCTGTTCGCATCATCATCAACTTGTCCGACTCATCCAGACGCCCCGCGTATCGTCACTTTGTGGGACGCGTCTACTTCACTCAGACGCCCCAACCATCGCCACTCCGCGGGACACATTTACATCATCCGGACGCTCCGCGCGTCGCCACTCTGCGGGGCGCGTCTACGTCACTCGGACGCCTCGCTCGTCGCCTCTGCGGCACGCGCCTCTACTTCACCAGGACGCCCCGCGCATCATCACTCCGGGCCACGCGTCTACATCATCCGGACGCTCTGCGCGTCGCCACTCTGCGGGACGCGTCTACGTCACTCGGACGCCTCGCTCGTCGCCACTGCGGCACGCGCCTCTACTTCACCAGGACGCCCCGCGCATCGTCACTCCGGGCCACGCGTCTACATCATCCGGACGCTCCGCGCGTCGCCACTCTGCAGGACGCGTCTACGTCACTCGGACGCCTCGCTCGTCGCCACTGCGGCACGCGCCTCTACTTCACCAGGACGCCCCGCTCATCGTCACTCCGGGCCACGCGGCTACATCATCCGGACGCTCCGCACGTTGCCACTCTGCGGGACGCGTCTACGTCACTCGGACGCCTCGCTCGTCGCCACTGCGGCACGCGCCTCTACTTCACCAGGACGCCCCGCGCATCGTCACTCCGGGCCATGCGTCTACATCATCGGGACGCTCCGCGCATCGCCACTCTGCGGGACGCGTCTACGTCACTCGGACGCCTCGCATCAGTTGGTCATCTCATCACCACTCGACCGCTCCGGGCCTCGTCAATCGGTTGGTCACCTCATCACCACTCGGTAATCCCGCGACACAGTTTTTACAATCTCATAAATGATTATTATTCTTTTTATATGCTCTCAATCCCCCAGTGGGTGACTTAGTTGCGAATCTGTCTCGCCTAAGTTTCAAAAAAAATCCTACCGAGTGGAGAGCAACCCTCCCACTCGGGGGCTTAGCTGCAGTCCAGTACTCGCCTAAGTTTCAAAAAAATCCTGCCGAGTGGAGAGCAACCCTCCCACTCGGGGGCTTAGCTGCAGTCCAGTACTCGCCTAAGTTTCAAAAAAAAATCCTACCGAGTGGAGAGCAACCCTCCCACTCGGGGGCTTATCTGCAGTCCATTACTCGCCTAAGTTTCAAAAAAAAATCCTGCCGAGTGGAGAGCAACCCTCCTACTCGGGGGCTTAGATGCAGTCCAGTACTCGCCTAAGTTTAAAAACACGATATAGGTTGGTCACCTCATAACCACTCGGCCGCCCCGTGCGTCGCCACAGGTTGGTCACCTCATAACCACTCGGCCGCCCCGTGCGTCACCACCAGGTTGGTCACCTCATAACCACTCGGCCGCCCCGCACGTCGCCATCGGTTGGTCACCTCATAACCACTCGGCCGCCCCGTGCGTCGCCACCAGGTTGGTCACCTCATAACCACTCGGCCGCCCCGCGCGTCTCCATCGGTTGGTCACCTCATAACCACTCGGCCGCCCCGTGCGTCGCCACCAGGTTGGTCACCTCATAACCACTCGGCCGCCCCGCGTGTCGCCACAGGTTGATCACCTCATAACCACTCGGCCGCCCCGCGCGTCGCCACTGGTTGGTCACCTCATAACCACTCGGCCGCCCCGCGCGTCGCCATCGGTTGGTCACCTCATAACCACTCGGCCGCCCCGTGCGTCGCCACCAGGTTGGTCACCTCATAACCACTCGGCCGCCCCGCGCGTCGCCATCGGTTGGTCACCTCATAACCACTCGGCCACCCCGTGCGTCGCCACCAGGTCGGTCACCTCATAACCACTCGGCCGCCCCGCGCGTCGCCATCGGTTGGTCACCTCATAACCACTCGGCCGCCCCGTGCGTCGCCACCAGGTTGGTCACCTCATAACCACTCGGCCGCCCCGCGCTTCGCCACAGGTTGGTCACCTCATAACCACTCGGCCGCCCCGCGCGTCGCCATCGGTTGGTCACCTCATAACCACTCGGCCGCCCCGTGCGTCGCCACCAGGTTGGTCACCTCATAACCACTCGGCCGCCCCGCGCGTCACGACAGGTTGGTCACCTCATAACCACTCGGCCGCCCCGCGCGTCGCCACAGGTTGGTCACCTCATAACCACTCGGCCGCCCCGCGCGTCGCCATCAGTTGGTCACCTCATAACCACTCGGCCGCCCCGTGTGTCGCCACCAGGTTGGTCACCTCATAACCACTCGGCCGCCCCGCGCGTCGCCACAAGTTGGTCACCTCATAACCACTCGGCCGCCCCGCGCGTCGCCATCGGTTGGTCACCTCATAACCACTCGGCCGCCCCGCGCGTCGCCACAGGTTGGTCACCTCATAACCACTCGGCCGCCCCGCGCGTCGCCACCAGGTTGGTCACCTCATCAGCACTTGGCTGCCCCGTGCGTCGCCAATTGGTTGGTCACCTTATCACCACTCGGCCGCCCCGCGAGTCGCCACTCGGTTGGTCACCTCATCATCACTCGACCGCCCCGCGTGCCTTCAGACAGCTAAGTCATTTTAGGTTCTGTTATTTTCGTCTTCCCGAGTATTCCATAATTCACACATCACGTTCACTCGGACGCCACAGCACCGAGTGTACCCCTATGCTCGACTGCTTATTTTCACATACTTGCTTAGTACTGGTTATGTGACTCCCAGGTCCAACTTCCATTTTTTCGCATATATCATTTACGAACACCATGTGTCGTTCTTCATTTCGAGTTTGCATCGGTCCTCCGGGGCTGCAACTCAGTCGAAACACTACACTTCCGTTTTATTTTAGCCAGTATTCCAACGAGTTCAGTAGCATCTCTCGCTTCGACAAGTGCGAACAAATCCTTCGCTCTTTTAGACTTTTGTTGGTCAACCAACAAGCCCCTTGCACTCCCAGCGGGTGTCTATGGGTGTTATTCACACAAATCATTTCAGCACACATCAAATTTCCTCAAGAAATTATTGTGTTGACTTGTGCCATTTTTTACACAAGTTACGCGATCACTCGACAGCCTTACGCGCCAACTTCATCGCTGCTCGGACTCGGTCACCATACTGATCCTAGCGCGCCACAACACTGACCTTGTCCCTCTGTTGACTTCAAACACGTCCGACCAACCCCTCTATGAAATTCTCTTCATTGTATCAATGATATAGACCTCGTCGGGCATGAGACAGATAAGTCCCTTTCATAATTAAACTTCACACTTCACTCTTTTGCGAGTTTGCCTCTTTCGAGCATCACTCGGAAGCTTCTCCTTATCTTTACCCAAATCCGACTCGATGAGTTGCAAATCATCCATTCAAGACTATATTTCTCATATTCCGGCATGTTCGTTGTCGAAGCCTGTAGTATGCTCGGGGGCTACGCCGCACTCGGGGGCTGCACCTCATTTTGAAATGACACTCGCCTGAGTGGTCGAGTACTTCATCACCAGTTAGATCCTTCACTTCAACAAGTGCATTCGACCCACCACCTTGACAAGTTTTATAATCACCCAAACGCTTTGCGCGCCATCTTCATTCCTACTCAGACTCAGTTGTCACGCCGGTCTTGTTGCATCGCAACCACACTACATCAACCTCGTCGCTACATTAACTTCGAAAGCATCTGGCTAAATCCTTCGAAGACAATTTCATCCACTTGGCTGGACACGTAGTCCTTCACTCGGCCACCTCACGTATCTTCACTCGCCATCCCGCACGTCTCCACATGGTTGCGCACGCCTTCACTGCTTGGTCGCTCCGCGCGTCGCCTCTCGGTTGTGCATGCCTTCACCACACAGCCGCCCCGCGCGTCACCCATTGGCTGGACACGTAATCCTTCACTCGGCCACCTCGTGTATCTTCACTCGGCCGTCCCGCACATCGCCACTCGGTTGTGCACATCTTCACCACTTGGCCGCTCCACGCGTCGTCTCTCGGTTGTACATGCCTTCGCCACTCGGCCGCCCCGCGTGTTGCCACTCGGTTGTGCATGTCTTCACCACTCGACCGCCCCGCGCGTCGTCACTCGGTTGTACACATCATCGCCCCTTAACCACCTCGCGCGTCACCGTCAGTTGGATATGTCGTTACCTCTACACCCCCAACACGGGAACGGCTAAGTTACTCATATGATCAAACCTCATATCACATTCTGTAGCAAGCTTGCCTCTTT
Source organism: Triticum aestivum (assembly GCF_018294505.1). Taxonomy (NCBI): domain Eukaryota; kingdom Viridiplantae; phylum Streptophyta; class Magnoliopsida; order Poales; family Poaceae; genus Triticum; species Triticum aestivum. The sequence continues at coordinate 160,026,775 of NC_057797.1, read as the reverse complement.
CGAGCATCACTCGGGGGCTACGCGTAGCCATCGGCCATGCCGCCCTCGGAGGTTACGCCTATTCAATCAACCCCTTGATCACATCAGGAATATCTTTCTGACCATACTTGCCCGGTCTGCCGAAAATCTATAAGGGTAGTACTGTCCACTCGGACGATCGCCCAAATCATTACCTAAAGTCATCTTCAAGACTGCAAAAGGGTGAAAACAACGCTCCTCTACGGATAACTTGGCCCTATCCTAGGTTCCAAGGCGTCAGTTTCACAAACTTGGACTCAGAGATGGCACGTGCTGGTGTTCCCCTGGGATAATGAGTGGCCTCTCCCCGGAGAGTCAGCCTACACACTAGCCTCGTCACTCGGGTTTCATGGCGCGTCCATGTCAGACCACTAGCCTATCTCCTCCGGGAGACATACAAGTGCCACTAAGTCTTTCCTTGCAGTCAACATACCTCGATCAGTCGGGAAGCACGTCCACTCGGACAAATACCCCTTTCATGCAAAAGGGTGAAAATGAAGCTCCTCTGCGGATACAATGAGTGTCCAGCTTTTTCTACAGTCAGGAGTTTCCAAGCCGAATTCATTCACCGTGCCGAGAGCGCGAAGATTCACCTGCTTGACCGAGTTCCAGGCTGAATTTATTCCGTGTCAAGTGCACGAAGATCATTCCGACCGACTCAGCTCCAGGTTGAGCTTATTTACCATGTCAAGCACCTGAAGATGCATCCGATTGACTCAATTTCAGACTAAAAGATATTTACCGTGTCGACTGCGTGGAGGTTTACTAGGAGACTTAAACCCTCTGCCCGACTCATCTAGTCCGACAGAGGCTCAGGGACTACACCCAGCGGGTGCACTCAGCATGCCCCCACTGGAAGAGAACTCAGAAAGAAACATTTTGCTCAATGCAAAACCAGCTCCAGAATTACTCGACCTCCGAGTCAGAGAAGAACAAGTTCGATCAATACCATCTAAGAAGAGTTTTAGTTCTCTCAGACCCCCGCCGACTGCTCGCAGCCGACGGTGGTCTCGGGGACTACACCCAGTGGGTGCACTCAGCGTGCCCCCACTGGAGTAATCTCCACTCGGTACGGCCTAACCAGTCCGAGTGATGAACACAACAACAAAAAATACAGGCTCTAAGACTCCCGCCGACTGCCCGCAGTTGACGGCAGTCTCGGGGACTACACCCAGTGGGTGCACTCAGCGTGCCCCCACTGGAATGGTATCCACTCGGAACGGTCCGCCCGGTCCGAGTGACGGCCAAACAAAAAAAAAGAGACACGTTCCAGGTGTGAAGAAATTCCAAGTAATCAGTTACTCGATGCAGGACCAGCTCCAAATCACTCCAAAAAAAATTGCTATAAGATGAGTTCAACGCTCCTCCGTGGACCCGATTGAGCTCATTTCACTCGGACACCGTGCATTCTGGAATCCGTCAAGGCAACACGCGGAGATAAGACCACCGGGTGACTAGAGGAAGTTCATAAGTGCCTCCGTAGCACTCGACTCATCTGGGAATTCACCTCAACTCGATCCGCTCAACCTCGACCGATTCGGGGGCTAATGACGAGGACATGTATTAGGGGTAGGGTAACAGGCCTGACCTAAAGACCCTACCCATGGACACCATACACTTTGTACTGGGCCCCTGGGCCAGATCGCCGTCCAGACGTACCGCAGCTTCAAAGTCACTCGGACGGCAACAACCACTCGGAGAACAGCACTCCACTCGACGAGCTCATTCAACTCGGACAAGCAGCATACTATCCACTCGACCAAGCAACATACCATCCACTCGGATGACGGTTCACCACTCGACCGTACGACTCACTCGGATATACGAAGACCAGCAGGCAGCAAGGCAGTCGACATCTTTCTAATAGTGAGGGCTTAATAGCGGGCAGGCATTATGGCATTCATACCCCACTTTGTAACATAGGAGGTGAGGGGGTGGCGCACTCTATATAAGCCACCCCCCACCACTAGACTTGGGGGGGGGGTCTTTTCTTCCACCTCTCTCTCTTTTCACCATTAGTCTCAGGACTTAGCTCAGGCATGGGGATCCGTTCCTCTCTCACACACACACATTGTAATCTCCGGATATATACTCAGATAAAACAAAGCCTCTCCGGAGCACGAGACGTAGGGTTGTTATCTCCACCGTGAGAGGCCCGAACTCGCTAAAACCACAGTGTCACCCATATACATCTCGATAGATCATGCTCCGTTATCCTACCCCTCTCTTACTGTCGGAGTCGTTCCCACGACACACAGTATAAGATTTTTCATAAAGATCAAACAGGACAGTTGGAGAATTACATGAAGATGAAAATTCAAACCTCCTCACAAAGGAACTAGTGAGATAGTGGTACTGGCGGCACTTTTCTTCCTCGTAGCTCACAAGACCAGCGTTACGCAAATATGCGTTAAATTCTTCCTTAATTCCCGCTCGATCCATAAAGTTTTCCGAGGGCCATTCACAAGGCTGCACTGGAGCGTCCCTTGGTGGCTCATCGTTAGCATCACGCATTGCAAGTCTGGGTCCTTGCTTCCTTGAAGAACCACCATAGTACATTTTCCTAAACATATTTCTTCCTCTGAAAAATTTCTGAAATTTTTAGTAACTTCAAATAAAAGTGAACCAAGCTCAACAAAATCGATAGCAACTACTCCTACAAGTGCCTAGAGCCTATGTCATGCATCAAAACTACTTGGAACCACATAAATTTGACATGCAAGCTCAAGAATAGGGTCACCTAAGCAGCAAAAATATGCAATGAATAAAGCACTAGAACAAAAACTAATTGGACCAATGGAGGAGTCACAGGCCAAGGAACAATCCCCCCAAGTAGTTTTGTGAGAGGTGCTTTGAGCAAGGAGATCGAAAATGGCAGCAAAATGAGCTTGGACTCGGGTTTGAATTGGATAATCGTGTTTGTGGGAGGAAGAAGGGGTGTGTGGGTGCAGGAATAAGTGGAGGAGGGCCACCGTGGGCCCACGAGGCAGGGGGTGCGCCTAGGCGGTAGGGCGAGCCCTCCACCCTCGTGGTCAGGTGGATGCCCCTGTGTTGTGTTCTCACTTCCAAATATTCTCAAATATTCCAGAAAAAATCATATTTAAATTTCAGTGCATTTGGAGAACTTTTATTTTCGGGGTATTTTTATATTGCATGGATAATTCAGAAAACAGATGGAAAAAGCTTATTTTTATTTTATTTAATATAAATAACAGAAAGTAAAAGGAGGGTACAGAGAGTTGTGTTTTCTAGTTTCATCCATCTCATGCTCATCAAAAGGAATCCACTAACAAGGTTGATCAAGTCTTGTTAACGAACTCATTCCGAATAACATGGAACCGGAGAAATTTCGAATAACACTATGTTACCTAAATGGGGATATGCACATCCCTAATAATAAGAATATCATATTTCTTCTTGACAGTAGGAAGAGGAAATTCAAAACCTGATGCGGAGCATCCCATGATCATCCCCATGGACGCACCGACACCTCCAACGACACCACTTGGACCAATAACACGAGCCCGAGCCAAAGCTATTGAAGATAAGGTGAACTCACTCCTCTCCGAACTTCCACTTTCTATGCATGAGACATGGCTACTACCTATGTCCGAGGTGTTGTGCATGATTAGGCACCAAGAGGGCCCTCCCGAAGATGCGTATGAAGATGTACAAGTCCCCAAGTCCACGGATGAGGAGAACCAACTGAAGGAGCCAAGAGCATCTCCCAGGCCCCAGACATCCGGCCAAGACCTCGGACATCCGGCCCCTGGAGCGTCTTCCTTTGCAGCAGCCCAGCCACAGAAGGCTACAGGCCCCGGACATCCGGCCCCGGCAGCCCGGACATCTGGCCCCTTCTGAGCCCCCGGACATCCGGCCACCGGCCCGGAAATTCGGCCCCTCCGAACCCAAGAGCAACACATGCCACCGCTCCAGCCCGGACATCCGGACCCCCAGCCCGGACATCCGGCGTCGCCTGAAATCCCGGACATCCGGCCCGACCAGCCCGGACATCTGGCCTCCCCTGTCTGCGCACAGTGAAGGGTCGAGGCCCGTGTAACCCTTCTCCCCCCCTAGACTATATATACTCCATCCCGTACAACTATCTAGGGTTAGCAAAGGATTAGCTCATATTTTGTGTGAGAGGTTTGCTCATCCACTTGGTTACCTTCTCCTCGGAGATTCGAGCCTCCACCGGAGAAGATCCCCCAAGCGGATTCAAGACCCCTCTTTAGGGAAGAACATCAAGACCTCCTCACGGAGAAGAACCGGTTACCCTTTTGTATCGTCCCTAGTTGATCGTGGATCGTGTATCTTACTTTATGTACTCGAGGATCTAGCCCATGTGTGACTTGTTCTTGTTAGTTTGAGTGTTCCTCTCGTGTTTCCCCTTGTGATTTCCCTCGTTCCCCTCTTTGTGTTCCTCGTGTTCTTCGCGGGATCCACTCCTTTCGTGAACGGGCCACTATGGTTCTACCCTACATCATCTTGGTATGAAGAGCCACGTTGATCACGATTTCGGAGCCTCCCTGTTGTGTTTCTAGCCTTGTTTTGTTGTTTTTCGTCCTAATTTGAAAAATCCCCACAAAAATAGCCCCAATTTTTTTTGTGATTTGTTGGTGTGTTGAGATTTTGTTGGTTTGGATCCGTGGATTTGCTTTGTTTTGAGTGGATCTAGCTTCCCATACTTTTCCCTCAATTTCCATCTACAAATTCCTCCGATTTCACCCGGTTTTAACCTCTCCTCGCGGTGTTCATCCCGTTCATCCCCAGATCCAGAGCCTGGACATCCGGCCCGTCCATCTCGGACATCCGGCCTCCCACCCGGACATCTGACCCCTGGCAGCAACATCTCCATCCACCGCCCCGTTTTCCGGCCAATTTCCATCAAATTTTGTTCCGGTGCCCACCATCTACCATGTACCATATACCATATACATTTCCACATACCTCCACCACTTCCGGATAAACCAACCATTTTTGGACCGTTTCGCTCTCCGACACATTTGCTACTTCGAGGTTTGAGAATTTGAGTTGCGGTACCGTATCCTGTTGTGTTTCGGCTATCTAGGTACGGTTCGACATCAACATCACCATCGCTCATCTTCACCACGGACGTGTCCTACAGCATCACCGCCATCCTACATCGTCATCAACAACGACCACCTCGACTACATCTTGGTATTCGTGCCACCATTTTGACACCATACCAGAAGCAAGACCGGTAACCTCATCTTGGTATTGGACATATCACTCTTGCCATTACATTGATAGCCATCATAGCCTTACTCCTTTGCGTTGCTTACCCATCGAGACTAGCCATTGAGTATTGCCGGCAACGAGACTTGTGCACATTAGTGATCATACTTCCCATAGCATACATACATCATTGTCGCATATATTGGTATCATCTCTTGTGTCACAAAGTTGTCATCGCATACTCATTTGCTATCTTGGTTCGTCAAGCATTGCATGAGAAAAGAGCTCAAACATCAAAGAGCCAAACAAGCTTTTAAGCAAAGAGGAAAGATAAGCAAAGAGATTTTAAGCAAGAACCATAGCATCTTACAACATTAAGATTGTCATACTCGATCATCTTGGATCATATCATAGCAACACCTTGCATACAAAATATTTGGGATAGAAGTCGTTGCATTTTTGCTAAGTAGGATGTGCACAAGTTCTTGTATCCGCCTATTGTGCAATCGTGATAGCGTCTCTCTAGTGTTGTGCAACAAGAGCATTTTTGTGGATTCCACATTTTGGCTCACCCTTGGTTGCACAACCCCACTTATCTTTTTGCGTGTGTGTTTCTGTGTACCTTATATGCTTGGTCTACTTGTTACATTGGATCCTGCGAATCTTTTCCAACATTATTGAAGCTCACTTACAATTGCATAAATTTTTTGTGCTACCATCCTAACCAAGCTCCACCAAAAGCTTTTACTTGTGTAGGTGTGAGAAACTGACAAGAACTAGTACCAATTGTGCTATTTCCTTGTCCTACATTGGAGTGATCCCCGATCCACTTTCAACCTCGGTCAAGGTACATTTGGTACTCGTTCTTCTCTTTCTACCACTCACATTTGTCTTGGAATGACGGATAGGCCAATTACTTCTACCAACCCACTCTTCATGGAGCAAGACGATGACATGAACTCCTTCGTCACCAAGAGTCACCTATTTGGTGCACACCGTGCTTTGCATCAAGAGCAACAAGCTATGAGTGAACGCATCGACAACCTTGCCGCTGACTTGTGACTTTCCGAGCAATGTACAAGGGACTACTTTGACCACAAGCTCGACGATCACAAGCAAGAGAATGACGCAAGGATGGACGAAATTCGTGCTTTGTTGCTCAACCGCTCGTCTTCCACTTTCAAGAAGGAGCCATTCAAGCCGACACTCAGACTCAAGAAGGTGCATGAAGATACAAGAAACACCATCGAGCGCCAAGTACAACGCCTTGCAACCAAGCTCAACGTCAACAAGCACCCTATGATATTCAACATTGGAGACCTCGTGTGGCTACACCTTTGCAAGGACCGCTTTACCCAAGAACGCAAGTCCAAACTTCGACCACACGCGGATGTATCATTCAAGGTGCTTGCACGCTACAACAACAATGCATACAAGATCGACATCCCTCATGACAAGTACTCCGTGAGCGACATCTTCAACATCAAAGATCTCTCGCCCTACCATGGTGATGAGGATTTCAATCTGAGGACGGATCTTCCCCAAGGGAGGGGAGATGATGCGGAGCATCCCATGATCATCCCCATGGACGCACCGACACCTCCAACGACACCACTTGGACCAATGACACGAGCCCGAGCCAAAGCTATCAAAGATAAGGTGAACTCACTCCTCTCCGAACTTCCACTTTCTATGCATGAGACATGGCTACTACCTAAGTCCGAGGTGTTGTGCATGATTAGGCACCAAGAGTGCCCTCCCGAAGATGCACATGAAGATGTACAAGTCCCCAAGTCCACGGATGAGGACAACCAACGGAAGGAGCCAAGAGCATCTCCCAGGCCCCGGACATCCGGCCCCTGGAGCGTCTTCCTCTACAGCAGCCCAACCGCAGAAGGCTACAGGCCCCAGAAATCCGGCCCCGGCAGCCCGGACATCCGGCCCCTTCCGAGCCCCCGGACATCCGGCCACCGGCTCGAAAATCCGGCCCCTCTGAACCCGAGAGCAACAAATGCCACCGCTCCAGCCCGGACATCCGGCCCCCCAGCCCGGACATCCGGCGTCGCCTGAAAGCCCGGACATCCGGCCTCCCCTGTCTGTGCATAGTGAATGGCCGAGGCCCGTGTAACCCTTCTCCCCCCTAGACTATATATACTCCATCCCATACAACTTTCTAGGGTTAGCAAAGGATTAGCTCATATTTTGTGTCAAAGCTTTGCTCATCCACTTGGTTACCTTCTCCTCGGAGATTGGAGCCTCCACCGGAGAAGATCCCCCAAGCGGATTCAAGACCCCTCTTTAGGGAAGAACATCAAGACCTCCTCACGGAGAAGAACCGGTTACCCTTTTGTATCGTCCCTAGTTGATCGTGGATCGTGTATCTTACTTTATGTACTCGAGGATCTAGCCCATGTGTGACTTGTTCTTGTTAGTTTGAATGTTCCTCTCGTGTTTCCCCTTGTGATTTCCCTCGTTCCCCTCTTTGTGTTCCTTGTGTTTTTCGCGGGATCCGCTCCTTTCGTGAAAGATCGGGCCACTAGGGTTCTACCCTACATCAAAACCTCCAATAATAATCGATGGAATTTTTCCGATAGAGTTGATACTATGAACTTGAGGTTGTTTCCTCGGAAAGTGTACCGTATGCTCATTACCATTAACATGAAAAGTGACATTGCCCTTGTTGCAATCAACAACAGCCCCTGCAGTATTCAAAAAAGGTCTTCCAAGAATAATAGACATACTATCGTCCTCGGGAATATCAAGAATAACAAAGTCCGTTAAAATAGTAATGTTTGCAACTACAACAGGCACATCCTCACAAATACCGACAGGTATAGCAGTTGATTTATCAGCCATTTGCAAAGATATTTCAGTAGGTGTCAACTTATTCAAATCAAGTCTACGATATAAAGAGAGAGGCATGACACTACACTGGCTCCAAGATCACATAACGCAGTTTTAACATAGTTTCTTTTAATGGAGAATGGTATAGTTGGTACTCCTGGATCTCCTAACTTCTTTGGTATTCCACACTTAAAAGTATAATTAGCAAGCATGGTGGAAATTTCAGCTTCCGGTATCTTTCTTTTATTTGTAACAATATCTTTCATATACTTAGCATAAGGATTCATTTTGAGCATATCAATCAATCACATACGCAAGAAAATAGGTCTAATCATTTCAGCAAAGCGCTCAAAATCCTCATCATCCTTTTTCTTGGATGGTTTGGGAGGGAAAGGCATGGGTTTCTGAACCCATGGTTCTCTTTCTTTACCATGTTTCCTAGCAACAAAGTCTTTCTTATCATAACATTGATTCTTTGATTGTGGGTTATCAAGATCAATAGCAGGTTCAATTTCTACATCATTATCATTACTAGGTTGAGCATTATCATGAACATTATTATTAACATTTTCATCAGGTTCATGTTCATTACCAGATTGCATTTCAGCATCAGAAATAGAAATATCATTTGGATTCTCAGGTGGTTCAGGAATAGGTTCACTAGAAGCATGCAAAGTCCTATCATTTTTCTTTTTATTCTTTTTAGAAGGACTAGGTGCATCTATATTATTTCTCTTAGAATCTTGTTCAATTTCCTAGGGTGGCCTTCAGGATACAAAGGTTCCTGAGTCATTCTACCAGTTCTAGTAGCCACTCTAATAGCATAATCATTATTCTTACTATTCAATTCATTGAGCAAATCATTTTGAGCCTTAAGTACATGTTTTACTTGAGTGGTAACCATAGAAGCATGTTTACTAATGAGTTTAAGTTCACCTTTAACACTAGCCATATAATCACCCAAGTGTTCAATCATATAAGCATTTTGTTTTAATTGTCTACCAAAATAAGCATTGAAATCTTCTTGCTTAACCATAAAGTTATTAAACTCATCCAAGCATTGGCTAGAAATTTTAGTAGGAGGGATTTCAGCTTTATCATATCTATAGAGAGAATTTACCTTTACTACCTGTGTTGGGTTATCAAGACCATGTATTTCTTCAATAGGAGGTAAATTCTTAACATCTTCAGCTTTAATACCCTTTTATTTCATGGATTTCTTTGCCTCTTGCATATCTTCAGCACTGAGAAATAGAACACCCCTCTTCTTTGGAGTTGGTTTAGGAATAGGCTCAGGAGCTGGCTCAGGAAGTGTCCAATTATTTTCATTTGTCAACATATTATTCAATAGAATTTCAACTTCATCCGGTGTTCTTTCCCTGAAAACAGAACCAGCACAACTATCCAGGTAATCTCTAGAAGCACTGGTTAGTCCATTATAAAAGATATCAAGTATTTCATTTTTCTTAAGAGGGTGATCAGGCAAAGCATTAAGTAATTGGAGAAGCCTCCCCCAAGCTTGTGGGAGACTCTCTTCTTTAATTTGCACAAAATTATATATATTCCTCAAAGCAGCTTGTTTCTTATGAGCAGGGAAATATTTAGCAGATAAGTAATAAATCATATCTTGGGGACTACGCACACAACCAGGATCAAGGGAATTAAACCATATCTTAGCATCACCCTTTAATGAGAACGGAAATATTTTAAGGATATAAAAGTAGCGAGTTCTCTCATCATTAGTGAACAGGGTGGCTATATCATTTAATTTAGTAAGATGTGCCACAACAGTTTCAGATTCATAGCCATAAAAAGGATCATATTCAACCAAAGTAATTATATCAGGATCAATAGAGAATTCATAATTCTTATTAGGAACACAGATAGGTGAAGTAGCAAAAGCAGGGTCGGGTTTCATTCTAGCATTAAGGGATTGCTGCTTCCATTTAGCTAATAACCTCTTTAGATCATATCTATCATTGCAAGCTAAAATAGCTCTAGCAGATTCTTCATCCAGTACATAACCCTCAGGAACAACAGGTAATTCATATTTATTAGGGGGAGAGTCTTCATCGTCACTTTCATCAATATTATCAGTTTCAATAATTTCATTCTCTCTAACCCTAGCAAGTTGTTCATCAAGAAATTCACCAAGTGGCACAGTAGTATCAAGCATAGAAGCAGTTTCATCATAAGTATCATGCATAGCAGAAGTGGCATCATCAATAACATGCGACATATCAGAATCAATAGCAGAAGCAGGTTTAGGTGTCGCAAGCTTACTCAAAACAGAAGGTGAATCAAGTGTAGCGCTAGATGGCAGTTCCTTACCTCCCCTCGTAGTTGAGGGGTAAATCTTGGTTTTTGGATCTCACAAGTTCTTCATAATGATAAACAGATATAAATCCCAAGTGACTCAAAGAATAGAGCTATGCTCCCCGGCAACGGTGCCAGAAAATAGTCTTGATAGCCCACAAGTATAGGGGATCGCAACAGTTTTCAAGGGTAGGGTATTCAACCCAAATTTATTGATTCGACACAAGGGGAGCCAAAGAATACTCTCAAGTATTAGCAGATGAGTTGTCAATTCAACCACACCTAGAAACTTAATATCTGCAGCAAAGTGTTTAGTAGCAAAGTGATATGATAGTAGTGGTAACGGTAGCAAAAAGGTAATGATAGCAAAAGTAATGTTTTTGGTATTTTGTAGTGATTGTAACAATAGCAACAGAAAAGTAAATAAGCGAAGAACAATATATGGAAAGCTCATAGGCAATGGATCGGTGATAGAGAATTATGCCAGATGCGGTTCATCATGTAACAATCATAACATAGGGTGACACAGAACTAGCTCCACTTCATCAATGTAATGTAGGCATGTATTCCGAATATAGTCATACGTGCTTATGGAAAAGAACTTGCATGACATCTTTTGCCCTACCCTCCCGTGGCAGCGGGGTCCTAGCGGAAACTAAGGGATATTAAGGCCTCCTTTTAATAGAGTACCGGACCAAAGCATTAACACATAGTGAATACATGCACTCCTCAAACTACGGTCATCACCGGGAGTGGTCCCGATTATTGTCACTTCGGGGTTGCCAGATCATAACACATAGTAGGTGACTATAGACTTGCATGATAGGATCAAGAACTCTCATATATTGATGAGAACATGATAGGTTCAGATCTGAAATCATGGCACTCGGGCCCTAGTGACAAGCATTAAGCATAGCAAAGTCATAGCAACATCAATCTCAGAACATAGTGGATACTAGGGAACAAACCCTACCAAAACTAACTTGATTACATGATAAATCTCATCCAACCCATCACCGTCCAGCAAGCCTACGATGGAATTACTCACGCACGGCGGTGAGCATCATGAAATTGGTGATGGAGGATGGTTGATGATGACGATGGCGACGGATTCCCCTCTCTGGAGCCCTGAACGGACTCCAGGTTAGCCCTCCCGAGAGGTTTTAGGGCTTGGAGGCGGCTCCGTATTGTAAAACGCGATGAATCCTTCTCTCTGATTTTTTTCTCCCCGAAAGTGAATATATGGAGTTAGAGTTGATGTCGGTGGAGCGTCAGGGGGCCCACGAGGTAGGGGGCGCGCCCAGGGGGGCAGGCGCGCCCCCACCCTCGTGGCTAGGGTTTGGCCCCTTGGTCTTCATCTTTTGCGAGGATTTTTTATTATTTCCAAAAAGACGTTCCGTGAAGTTTCATCATTCCGAGAACTTTTGTTTCTACACATAAATAACACCATGGCAATTCTGCTGAAAACAGCGTCAGTCCGGGTTAGTTCCATTCAAATCATGCAAATTAGAGTCCAAAACAAGGGCAAACGTGTTTGGAAAAGTAGATACGACATAGACGTATCACCCACCAGGGCACGCCTGGGGGTCTTGGCGTGCCCTGGTGGGTTGTGCCCACCTGGTGCACGTCCCTCTGATGTTATTTGCAGCAAAAATTCTTAAATATTCAGAAAAATTCATATTAAATTTTCAGGGCATTCTGAGAACTTTTATTTTTGGGCCATTTTTTATTGCACGAGAAATTCAGAAAACAGACAAAACATGGCATTTTATTTTATTTAACTAATAAAAATAGAAAACAAAAGGTAGGGACAGAAGGTAGTGCTTACTAAATTCATCAACTTCATACCTCTCAAAAATGATCCACTAATAAGGTTGATCAGGTCTTAATAATAACCACTTTCGGTTAGCATGAAACCGAAGAACTTTCGTAAATCACTAAGTTACCTTAACGGGGATATGAATGTCCCCAAAAATAAGCATTTCATATTTATTTTTGGCAGTAGGTAGATGTATTTAATAGTGATTGTCAGAGATTTTTCAATAACATTAATACCATTCACTTGGAATTGTTTCTTCGGAAAGTGCACCGTATGCTCATTACCATTGATATGAAATGTGACCTTGCTCTTATTGCAATCAATAACAGACCTGCAGTATTCAAGAAGGGTCTACCAAGGATAATCGACATGTTGTCGTCCTCGGGCATCTCAAGTATAAAAAAGTCAGTCAAAATAGTAACATTAGCAACAACAATGGGCACATCCTCACAAATACCGATAAGTATGGCAGTAGATTTGTCAGCCATTTGCAAAGATATTTCAATAGGTGTGAGTTTATTCAAATCAAGTCTTTTATATAAAGAGAAAGGCATAACACTAACACCAGCTCCTAAATCACATAAAGCAATTTTCACATAGTTCTTTTTGATGGAGCAAGGTATAGTAGGTATTCCCGGATCTCCAAGTTTTTAGGTACTCATTCTTTAAAAGTATAATTAGCAAGCATGGTGGATATTTCAGCTTTTGGTATTTTTATCTTATTGGTAATGATGTCTTTCATATACTTTGCATAAGGAGGCATTTTAAGGATATCAGTCAAGCGAGTACACAAAAAGACTGGCATCAACATTTCAGCAAAGTGTTCAAATTCTTCATCATCTTTCTTTTTAGTTGACTTGGGTGGAAAGGGCATAGGTTTTTGAACCCACGATTCTCTTTCTTTACCGTGTTTTCTAGCAATGAAGTCTCTTTTATCATATCTTTTATTCTTAGGTTGTGGGTTATCAAGATCAACTGGTGGTTCTATCTCAACATCATTGTCTAGTTCTTTACTATTTGGTTGAGTATTTTCATGAACCTCATCATTATCTTTTTCATTATCAGAAGGTGAGTGTTCACTACCAGGTTGAGTTTCAGCATCAGAGATAGAAACTTCATTATCATTATCAGGAGGTTTTTCTACTTCAGGTTCACTAGAAGCATGTGAAGTCCTATCATTTTTCTTTTTCCTTTTCTTTTTAGATGTACTAGGTGCAGTGGTGTTGTTCCTTTGTGAGTCCTGTTAAATTCTTTTTGGATGTCCCTTGGGATAAAGTGGTTCCTGAGTCATTTTACCTCCTCTAGTTGCAACTCTAACAACAAAGTCATGTATATTATTATTCATTTCATCTAGCAACTCTCTTTGAGATTTAGCAACTTGTTATAACTGGATTTGTAGCAAAGAAGCATGCTTTCCAACACCTCTAACATCATTTGATATTCTAAATAACAAGTCACTCAAGCGAGCAATCATATCAGAATTGTATTTCAATTATTTCATAACATTTGCATTGAAGTGATCTTCTTTTCTAATATAGTTTTCAAACTCATAAAGGCATTGGCTAGGGTGCAAATTGTTAGGATTGTTATTATCATTGAATTTTATAAGAGAATTTACCTCTACCACCTTAGTAGGTGGTGGTGTATTGAGCCCATGTATTTCTTCGATAGGAGGTAAAAATTTAACATCCTCAGCTTTAATACCTTTTTCCTTCATAGATTTCTTTGCCTCTTGCATATCTCCAGGACTGCGATGTAATATACCCCTCTTCTTTGGAATGGGTTTAGGCGGTGCTTCAGGAAGAGTCCAATCATCATAATTTTTCAATATGTTATTCAATAATTCTTCAGCTTGCCCAACAGTTTGTTCCCTGAAAACACAACCAACACAACTATCTAGGAAATCCCTAGAAGCATCAGTTAGTCCATTATAGAAGATATCAAGTATTTCATTTTTCTTAAGAGGATGATCAGGCAAAGCATTAAGTAACTGGCAAAGCCTCCCCCAAGCTTGTGGGAGACTCTCTTCTTTAATTTGCACGAAGTTAAATATTTCCTGTAAAGCAGCTTATTTCTTATGAGCAGGGAAATATTTTTCAGAGAAGTAAATAAATCATATCCTGGGGACTACGCACACAACCAGGAGCAAGAGTATTGTACCAAGCTTTAGCATCACCTTTAATGGGAATGGAAATATTTGAGAATATAGTAATAAGGAGTCTTCTCATCATGAGTAAAAAGGTTACCTATGTCATTCAACTTAGTAAGATGTGCCACAACAGTTTTAGTTTCATAACCATGGAAAGGATCATATTCAACCAAAGTAATTAACTTTGGGTCGACAGAGAATTCATAATCCTTATCATCAATAAAGATAGGTGAAGTAGCAAACTTAGGATCATATTTCATTCTAGCATTCAGAGATTTTTCTTTATATTTGCATAATAATTTCTCTAAATCATCTCTATCCTTACAAGCAAGAATATCTCTAGTTGTCTCCTCATTCATAACATAACCTTCCGGTACCTTAGGCAATTCATATCTAGGAAGGCTAGTTCTAGCAGGTGCTTCAGGAGTTTCAGTTTCAAGCTCATCATCAGATTCAACAACATCATGTTGTATTACTCTAGCAATTTGTTCATCAAGAAAATCACCAAGTGGCACATCATTATCATCAAGCAAGGTACTAGCATCATCATAAGTATCATTCATAGCAAAAGTAGCATCATCAATAACTTGTGACATATCAGGATTAATAGCATGTGGTGGTGTTGCAAGTTTACTTATAACAGAAGGTGAATCTAAAGCAGAACTGGATGGCAGTTCCTTACCTCCCCTCGTCTTAGAGAGATAAATCTTATTCTTAGCATCCTTCAGATTCTTCATAGTGATAAATTGATAATAATCCCAAGTGACTCAACAAATATAGCTATGCTCCCCGGCAACGGCACCAGAAAAAGGTCTTGATAAACCACAAGTATAGGGGATCGCAACAATTTTTGAGGGTAGAGTATTCAACCCAAATTTATAGATTCGACGCAAGGGGAACCAAAGAATATTTGCAAGTATTAGCAGTTGAGTTGTCAATTCAACCACAACTCGATTAGATGATGAATCTCATCCAACTCCTCACCGACTAGCGAGCCTACGAAGGAATTACTCACTCCCGGTGGGGAGCATCATGGAATTGGCGATGGAAAAGGGTTGGTGATGATGAAGAACGAAGATCCCCCTCTCTGGAGCCCCAAACAGACTCCAGATCTGGCCTCCCGATGAAGAACAGGAGGTGAAGACGACTCCATCTCGTGAACGCGATAATCCTTTCTCCCTAATTTTTTCTCCAAATAAGTGATTTTATTGTATCAAGGTTGAGGTCTGCGGGGCCACCAGGTGGGGACAACCCACCTGGGCATGCCAGTAGGGGGGCGCGTCCTGGTGGGTTGTGCCCACCCAGGTGCCCCCCTCTGGTGGATCTTGGCTCCAGAAATTCTATTTATTGATATAAAAAACCTCGCAAAGTTTCGTTCCATTCCGAGAACTTTTATTTCTACACAAAAACAACACCATGGTAGTTCTGCTGAAAACTGCGTCAGTCCGGGGTTAGTTTCATTCAAATCATGCAAATTAGAGTCCAAAACAAGAGGAAAAGTGTTAGGAAAAGCAGATACGTTGGAGACGTATCACGGGGACACCGCCCATCCCGGGCGGGGGATATGGATGCGCCATTGTCGCGCCCGTCGGGGCCGGCATAAAGGGGGCGCTCTATAGCCATGCCTCCTTGTCATCTAGGAGTTGACTTCTTGCGACCGGCTGGCATGCACCAGCCGGTAGGGCCGGGGAGCCAATGGGTGGTGAGCCAGATTGAGGGGCTTGGCCTGGCCTGATGTTTCAAAAAGGATCCAGGTGTCGTTGCCTGCCCGGCGGCCATCCCCCCGATAATAGTCCCCGAAGTTGTGAAGGCTCGTAGTAAAATGCCTAGTAGTAGCGCGAGGAGCGGCGCTACAGCTAACTTGTAGCAGTAGCGCATTTTGACCCGCGCTACTACTATACCTACTTACTAGTAGTGTTGTCCAGAAGAGCGCTACTGCTAACAAGCTTAGCAGTAGCATTTCTGCATCCAGCGCTGCTGCTAAATAGTTGCAGCGCTTGTATACGGCGCTACTGCTTCCTACTAAAGAGCGCTACTGCTATATTTTTCACATTTTTATGCTATGTATTTGCGGTGTTTTTTACAGGTTTTATACAGTATTCTAATCATATCATAAACATGCAATATGCTCATCATATCATACACATAATAGTCTAATCATGTCATCCAACACAAATCATGTCGTCTCATCATAATCATGATATAGAGAAACAAAGATATAGAAGAGAAGAGCGATCACTATGAGCAAGAGTGCAATAATGTAGTAGTTTTTGAGGCGTCGGTTCCGGTCCCTCTCTCGTGCTAGCGTCAACGTCAAGTAACTATCTTCCACTTCGGCTCTGCTATCGAACCCTCTGTGGCTGCCACCCGAAAACTGGTGCACCTGGGCCTGGCAATCAGGCCACTTGTCGTAGAACTTCTTCGCCATCGATGATCTATGTACCTGCATCGTCACATGAGTCGATAATATGCAACATATATAGTTGAGCAACAAAAAGAAACGGAGTTAGCAAAAATAGAAGAAACATATCATAAGCATAAATATTAAAGTTCATCATACCCAAACTGCCCTAACTAGAGTGATCTTCTCTAGTTGAGGAGGACGGTTTAATTACATCACAAAGTTTTGTCGTGCATAACTCAAAGTTTCGTCATGGAGAAAGTATGGACTAAACGAAAACATTGTCATATATTGTCAATCACTCCAACATGTCGTGCCATCCATCCAAATCAGGGAGGAAGTCCCCTAGTGAAGTGAAAGGCTTCAGGTCAAAACGCTGAGCGGCTACGCTTGTTCAGACATCTTCCCACGACATTTGCCCTTCTTCGTAAAACAACCCTGTTTTTTCGAGGACCTCCTTCATGATTATTTGGGAAAAATTCATGCTGGATATGATAAAACTTAGCTCGGAGTCGATGATCCGGGACATTTCCTAGTTTCTTTGCCCGTTGCAGAATATCGACTTCGCCGGATCTAGGTGACATGCAAAGGTTCTGGTGATCCCGTCTGTACTCCAGCATGTCGTGGAGGACATAGAATCCATTGATGAGAGTACAAAACGGTTGCTGGATGCAGCAGAAGTCGATCTTTTGGTCGAAGTAGGGCGTGCAGTTCATTGTCTTCTTGAGCATGATCTCTCCACCCCGTAGGCCGTAGCTTAAGAGAGCACTGTCGAGAACAGACATGATGTGGGTGTAATCCTTTTTCTTCATGTTCTTTGACAATTCCAAGTAAATATCATGGGAGAATCGGGGGTAAAGCATGATGAGGACGGCGCACTCGTCGCTGCATAAAATAAGTACACCTCAAATTAGCATCCGCACATGCAAATGAATGATTGAAATCAAAGGAACGATATCCGCGAATGACTTTCATGGGATGATACAGCAGGAGAATCATCTCCTTGTCCTTGTTGCCGACCATGAAATCGGCGATGTAGTTACTCGCATATTCATGGTGCTTTGGGCAGACTGCCAAGAAGCTCTCGTGCATAAAGTACGTGTCAGCGACGCAAATATAAGGTATTTGCTCAATCCCGATGATGTAGTTTATGTACAAGGAAAAAAGGCGGATGAACGTAAAATCCAGCTTTGTCAAGTGAAACATGCTGAAGATGTAATCAAATCGAAGGAAGAACTTTTCCACGGGGAGTGTCTGGAAGTACAACCTTTGCTGCGGCATGTTAACCACGTAGAGCGGGTATCCTGGATTTTTCAAGGTGATAAGGCTTTTCTCTCTCCGCAGCACATCGTCATGAAGTCTCCTTAGATCACCGTCTATGACATCTACCGTTGCCTTAGGTAGGATTGGATCGCCAGGGATATGGTATTTCGCTGCATCTTTGATAGGTATACGGTCTTGAACCCACGGCTGCAGAGGCGGCTGGCTCATAGAAGCAGCGTTGCCGCCATTCTGGCCTTTCTTCGGTCTCTTCCTATGCTTCTTTGTTACCGGAAGTGAGCCTATCATACGTTCATTCGCCGGCAATTTAGGCATCAACTCATCATGCTCAAACCCTGAGTCATACTACCGAGCCATCAATCCTCCATCATCATTGGTGCCGGTATTGAGATATCGTAGAGGCTCATCATCCTCTTCGTCCATGACATCATGCATTGTTTCTTCGAAGGCGGCGACATCATCAGCCACCAATGGAGCCTCTTCCTCATGTCGTACGCAATCACCTGGCGCGATAGGCGGTGCTAATTGGGTAGCTGGGGCGTTGGTGTTCATACCTTGCCGAGGCTCCTTGATCGTGGGTGTGCTCCCGGCAGCCTCCAGACGAAGCAGACTCTTCGGCCACAACAGGACCCAACTCGTGCAACCACCAAGCCATCGTGGGGTCTCGTCGTCATATTTTCCTAGTGCTACGAGAGGAGCCAAATTCTCGTGGCTCGGTTTGACACTGTCCATGGAAACCTAGCGCCTGGGTGAATCGGCCGACTGTGGAACAATTCTTCCTTTGGCTTCAGTATTGTCGCCTTTCCCACGTCCACCTTCTGGCCACTGATGGTGTACAGTATGGTGCATGGGTTACGCCATCCTGCAAAGACATGTCTGCGATGTGAGACATCCAAAAGGCAACGGAAACGGGAGATTATACATATATTAAAGAGGGCCAGTGCGACAGGTAGTTACCGTGAGGGCATCGAGCTCAGCCAAAGATGAAGCCCCGGCAAGCATGCCAGAGATGGAGGACGAGCTTCTATGAGCAGGTGCGGTTACGTGAGCATGTGCTGGTGCAACACTAAACAAGCTGCTCCCGAAGAAGTTGGAAAGGGGAAAGTTCGCTGCCTATTTATCTGGATTTTTCTTGGTCCAATTGATGATAGCCGGAATCAAGGCACCATACGAAGCTGCCATTTCCTCTTTTGCAGCAACTACCGCTGATTTGACTGACTCTTCTTTGGTCTCAGCTGCTTTCTTATCAACCGCAATCTCAACCTTCTTGTCGATGCTTTCTTCGTTTAAGCTCCTTCTTTGCTTTTTCTCCTCGACGTTCTCACCGTAGTAGTGCTTCCATGTGGCGCCGTCTCCGACATTGTGCACGCATCCATATGGTGGCCGAGTGTCCACCGGGAGTCCTTTCAATATGTTCAAGGCCCGGTTGAATGGGGTGTCCCACTTGGGCCTCGCCAATGCCTCAGACGGCCAGTCGCTATCGGCCGCAATCCTGCGCTGCTCTTTCTGCAAAACGACCTCAAAGAGTGCCCCAAAGTTTCTACCGGAGAGTCAAGACGAAAACGTGTGCCAACCCCTATGCATAGGTTCATGGGCGGAACCCGCAAGTTGATCACCAAAACATACATCAAGTGAATCAATAGAATAACCCATTGTCACCACGGTTATCCCACGCAAGACATACATCAAGTGTTCTCAAATCCTTAAAGACTCAATCCGATAAGATAACTTCAAAGGGAAAACTCAATCCATTACAAGAGAGTAGAGGGGGGGAACATCATAAGATCCAACTATAATAGCAAAGCTCGCGATACATCAAGATTGTATCACCTCAAGAACACGACAGAGAGAGAGAGATCAAACACATAACTACTGGTACATACCCTCAGCCCCGAGGGAGAACTACCCCCTCCCCGTCATGGAGAGCACCGGGATGATGATGATGGCCACCGGAGAGGGATTTTCCCCTCCGACAGGGTGCTGGAACGGGTCTAGATTGGTTTTCGGTGGCTACGGAGGCTTCTGGCGGCGGAACTCCCGATCTATTCCGCTCCCCGAAGTTTTTAGGGTATATGGGTATTCCTTTTCTCTAAAACTCAAAAACAAGGAAAAACAGAAACTGGCACTGGGCTCTAGGTTAATAGGTTAGTCCCAAAAATCATATAAAATAGCAAATAAATGCATATAAAACATCCAAGGTTGATAATATAGTAGCATGGAACAATAAAAAATTATAGATATGTTGGAGACATATCAGCATCCCCAAGCTTAATTCCTGCTTGTCCTCGAGTAGGTAAATGATAAAAACAGAATTTTTGATGTGGAATGCTACCTAACATATTTATCCATGTAGTTCTCTTTATTGTGGCAAGAATATTCAGATCCATAAGATTCAACACAAATGTTTAATATTGACATAAAAATAATAATACTTCAAGCATACTAACCAAGTAATCATGTCTTCTCAAAATAACATGGCCAAAGAAAGCTATCCCTACAAAATCATATAGTCTGACTATGCTCTATCTTCACCACACAAAATATTTAAATCATGCACAACCCCGATGACAAGCCAAGCAATTGTTTCATACTTTTGATGTTCTCAAACTTTTTCAATCTTCATGCAATACATGAGCGTGAGCCATGGACATAGCACTATAGGTGGAATAGAATGGTGGTTGTGGAGAAGACAAAAAGGAGAAGATAGTCTCACATCAAATAGGTGTATCAACGGGCTATGGAGATGCCCATCAATAGATATCAATGTGAGTGAGTAGGGATTGCCATGCAACGGATGCACTAGAGCTGTAAATGTATGAAAGCTCAACAAAAGAAACTAGTGGGTGTGCATCCAACTCGCTTGCTCACGAAGACCTAGGGCATTTTGAGGAAGCCCATCATTGGAATATACAAGCCAAGTTCTATAATGAAAGATTCCCACTAGTATATGAAAGTGACAACATAGGAGACTCTCTATCATGAAGATCATGGTGCTACTTTGAAGCACAAGTGTGGTAAAAGGATAGTAGCATTGCCCCTTCTCTCTTTTTCTCTCATTTTCTTATTTTCTTATTTTTATTTTTTTATTTGGGTTTTTCTATTTTTTTATGGCCTCTTTTTTTCTCTTTTTTTATTTTTTGTCCGGAGTCTCATCCCGACTTATGGGGGAATCATAGTCTCCATCATCCTTTCCTCACTGGGACAATGCTCTAATAATGATGATCATCACACTTTTATTTACTTACAACTCAAGAACTACAATTCGATACTTAGAACAAAATATGACTCTATATGAATGCCTCTGGCGGTGTACTGGGATGTGCAATAACTCAAGAGTGACATGTATGGAAGAATTATGAACGGTGGCTTTGCCACAAATATGATGTCAACTACATGATCATGCAAAGCAATATGACAATGATGAAGCATGTCACAATAACGGAATGGTGGAAAGTTGCATGGCAATATATCTAGGAATGGCTATGGAAATGCCATAATAGGTAGGTATGGTGGTTGTTTTGAGGAAGATATATGGTGGGTTTATGGTACCGGCGAAAGTTGCGCGGTACTAGAGAGGCTAGCAATGGTGGAAGGGTGAGAGTGCATATAATCCATGGACTCAACATTAGTCATAAAGAACTCACATACTTATTGCAAAAAGCTATTAGTTATCGAAACAAAGTACTACGTGCATGCTCCTAGGGGATAGATTGGTAGGAAAAGACCATCTCTCGTCCCCGACCGCCACTCATAAGGAAGACAATCAATAAATAAATCATGCTCCGACTTCGTCACATAACGGTTCACCATACGTGCATGCTATGGGAATCACAAACTTCAACACAAGTATTTCTCAAATTCACAACTACTCAACTAGCATGAATCTAATATCACCATCTTCATATCTCAAAGCAATAATCAAGTATCAAACTTATCATAGTATTCAATGCACTTTATATGAAAGTTTTTATTATATCCCTGTTGGATGCCCATCATATTAGGACTAAATTCATAACCAAAGCAAACTACCATGCTGTTCTAAAAGACTCTCAAAATAATATAAGTGAAGCATGAGAGTTCATCTATTTCTATATAATAAAACCACCACCGTGCTCTAGAAAGATATAAGTGAAGCACTAGAGCAAATGACAAACTACTCCAAAAGATATAAGTGAAGATCAATGAGTAATCGAATAATTATGTAACTATGTGAAGACTCTCTAACATTTAATAATTTCAGATCTTGGTATTTTATTCAAGCAGCAAGCAAAACTAAATAAAATAAAATGACGCTCCAAGCAAAACACATATCATGTGGTAAATAAAAATATAGCTCCAAGTAAAGTTACCGATGAATAAAGACGAAAGAGGGGATGCCTTCCGGGGCATCCCCAAGCTTAGGCTCTTGGTTCTCCTTGAATATTTCCTTGGGGGTGCCTGGGGCATCCCCAAGATTAGGCTCTTTCCACTCCTTATTCCATAACCCATCGAATCTTTATCCAAAACTTGAAAACTTCACAACACAAAACTTAACATAAAAGTCGTAAGCTCCGTTAGCGAAAGAAAACAAAACACCACTTCAAGGTACTGTAATGAACTCATTCTTTATTTATATTGGTGTTAAACCTACTGTATTCCAACTTCTCTATGGTTTATAAACTCTTTTACTAGCCATAGATTCATTAAAATAAGCAAACAACACACGAAAAACAGAATCTGTCAAAAACAGAACAATCTGTAGTAATCTGTAACTAACGCAAACTTCTGGAACCCCAAAAATTATAAAATAAACTGATGGACGTGAGGAATTTATCTATTAATCATCTGAACATATAATTAACTAAATAGTACTCTCCATTAAAAAATGGCAGCAAATCTCGTGAGCGCTAAAGTTTCTGTTTTTCACAGCAAGATCAACAAGACTTTCCCCAAGTCTTCCCAACTGTTCTACTTGGCTCAAACACTAATTAAAAAATAAAAACTCAATCATAACAGAGGCTAGATAAATCATTTATTACTAAACAGGAGCAAAAAGAAAGGAACAAAAATAAAATTGGGTTGCCTCCCAACAAGCGCTAACGTTTAACGCCCCTAGCTAGGCATGATGATTTCAACGATGCTCACACAAAGGATAGGAATTGAAACATAAAGAGAGCATCATGAAGAATATGACTAGCATTAAGTCTAACCCTCTTCCTATGCATAAGGATTTTGTGAGAGAACAACTTATGGGAACAATAACCAACTAGCATAAGAAGGCAAAACAAGCATAACTTCAAAATTTCAAGCACATAGAGAGGAAACTTGATATTATTGCAATTCCTACAAGCATATATTACTCCCTCATAATAATTTTCAGTAGCATCATGAATGAATTCAAATATAACCAGCACCTAAAGCATTCTTTTCATGATCCACAAGCATAGAAAATCTACTACTCTCCACATAAGCAAATCTATTCTCGTCAATAGTAGTGGGAGCAAACTCCTCGAAATAACTATCATGTGAGGCATAATCCAATTGAAAATTAAAATCATGATGACAAGTTTCATGGATATCATTATTATTTATAGCATACAAGTCATCACAATAATCATCATAGATAGCAACTTTGTTCTCATAATCAATTGGAACCTCTTCCGAAATAGTGGATTCATCACCAAATAAAGTCATAACCTCTCCAAATCCACTTTCATCAATATAATCATCATAAATAGGAGGCATGCTTTCATCATAATAAATTTGCTCATCAAAACTTGGGGGGAAAATATCATCTTCATCAAACATAGCTTCCCCAAGCTTGTGGCCTTGCATATCATTAGCATCATGGATATTCAAGGAATTCATACTAACGACATTGCAATCATGCTCATCATTCAAATATTTAGTGCCAAACATTCTAATGCATTCTTCTTCTAGCACTTGAGCACAATTATCGGAATCCTTATTTTCATGATAGATATTAAAAATATGAAGCATATGAGGTACTCTTAATTCCATTTTATTATAGTTTTCTTTCATAAACTAAACTAGTGCTAAAACAAGAAACAAAAAGACTCGATTGCAAGATCTAAAGATATACCTTCAAGCGCTAACCTCCCCGGCAACGGCGCCAGAAAAGAGCTTGATGTCTACTACACAACCTTCTTCTTGTAGAGGTTGTTGGGCCTCCAAGTACAGAGGTTTGTAGGACAGTAGCAAATTTCCCTCAAGTGGATGACCTAAGGTTTATCAATCTGTGGGAGGCGTAGGATGAATACGGTCTCTCTCAAGCAACCCTGCAACCAAATAACAAAGAGTCCCTTGTGTCCCCAACACACCCAATACAATGGTAAATTGTATAGGTGCACTAGTTCGGTGAAGAGATGGTGATACAAGTGGTAAATAGATGGTAGATAAAGGTTTTTGTAATCTGAAAATATAAAAACAGCAAGGTAACTAATGATAAAAGTGAGCGTAAACAGTATTGCAATGCGTTGAAACAAGGCCTAGGGTTCATACTTTCACTAGTGCAAGTAACCTCAACAATAATAGCATAATTGGATCACATAACTATCCCTCAACATGCAACAAAGAGTCACTCCAAAGTCACTAATAGCGGAGAACAAACGAAGAGATTATGGTAGGGTACGAAACCACCTCAAAGTTATTCTTTCCAATCAATCCGTTGGGCTATTCCTAGAAGTGTCACAAACAGCCCTAGAGTTCGTACTAGAATAACACCTTAAGACACAAATCAACAAAAACCCTAATGTCACCTAGATACTCCAATGTCACCTCAAGTATTCGTGGGTATGATTATACGATATGCATCACACAATCTCAGATTCATCTATTCAACCAACACATAGGACCTCAAAGAGTGCCCCAAATTTTCTACCGGAGAGTCAAGACGAAAACGTGTGCCAACCCCTACGCATAGGTTCATGGGCGGAACCCACAAGTTGATCACAAAAACATACATCAAGTGAATCAATAGAATAACCCATTGTCACCACGGTTATCCCACGCAAGACATACATCAAGTGTTCTCAAATCCTTAAAGACTCAATCCGATAAGATAACTTCAAAGGGAAAACTCAGTCCATTACAAGAGAGTAGAGGGGGGTGATACGTCTCCAACGTATCTATAATTTTTGATTGCTCCATGCTATATTATCTACAGTTTTGGACTATATTGGGCTTTATTTTCCACTTTTATATTATTTTTGGGACTAACCTATTAACCGGAGGCCCAGCCCAGAATTGTTGTTTTTGCCCATTTTAGTGTTTCGAAGAAACGGAATATCAAACGGAGTCCAAACGGAATGAAACCTTCGGGAACGTGATTTTCTCACTGAACGTGATCCAGGAGACTTGGACCCTACGCCACACATGAGAGGCGGTCACGAGGGTGGGGGGTGCGCCCCCCTAGGGCGCGTCCCCTGCCTAGTGGGCCCCTCGGAGCTCCACCGACGTACTCCTTCCTCCTATATATACCGACGTACCCCCAAACGATCAGAACAGGAGCCAAAAACCTAATTCCACCGCCGCAACTTTCTGTATCCATGAGATCCCATCTTGGGGCCTGTTCCGGAGCTCCGCCGGAGAGGGCCGTCATCACGGAGGGCTTCTACATCATCATAGCCTCTCCGATGAAGTGTGAGTAGTTTACCTCAGACTTTCGGGTCCATAGTTAGTAGCTAGATGGCTTCTTCTCTCTTTTTGGATCTCAATACAAAGTTCTCCCCCTCTCTTGTGGAGATCTATTCAATGTAATATTCTTTTTGCGGTGTGTTTGTTGAGATCGATGAATTGTGGGTTTATGATCAAGTCTATCTATGAATAATATTTGAATCTTCTCTGAATTCTTTTATGTATGATTGGTTATCTTTGCAAGTCTCTTCGAATTATCCGTTTGGTTTGGCCAACTAGATTGGTAGTTCTTGCCATGGGAGAAGTGCTTAGCTTTGGGTTCGATCTTGCGGTGTCCTTTCCCAGTGACAGAAGGGACAACAAGGCACGTATTGCATCGTTGCCATCGAGGATAACAAGATGGGGTTTATTTCATATTGCATGAATTTACCTCTCTACATCATGTCATCTTGCTTAAGGCGTTACTCTGTTTTTAACTTAATACTCTAGATGCATGCTGGATAGCGGTCGATGAGTGGAGCAATAGTAGTAGATGCAGAATCGTTTTGGTCTACTTGTCACGGACGTGATGCCTATATACATGATCATGCCTAGATATTCTCATAACTATGCTCAATTTTGTCAATTGCTCAACGGTAATTTGTTCACCCACCGTAGAATACTTATGCTCTTGAGAGAAGCCACTAGTGAAACCTATGGCCCCCGGGTCTATTCTCATCATATCAATCTCCATCAGTTTAATCTTGCTTTGCTTTTTTACTTTGCCTTTTACTTTTCACTTTGCATCTCTATACCAAAAATACCAAAAATATTATATCTATTAGATCTCACTCTCGTAAGTGACCGTGAAGGGATTGACAACCCCTAATCGTGTTGGCTGCGAGTAACTATTGTTTTGTGCAGGTACGAGGGACTTGAGCGTGGCCTTCTACTGGATTGATACCTTGGTTCTGAAAAACTGAGGGAAATACTTATGCTACTATGCTGCATCATCCCTTCCTCTTCGAGGAAAACTAACGCAAGCTCAAGACGTAGCAAGAAGGATTTCTGGCGTACCAAGTACCCATCACAATCCCTATCTCTCGCATTACATTATTTTCCATTTGCCTCTCGTTTTCCTCTCCCCCACTTCACCCTTGCCATTTTATTCGCCCTCTCTCTCTATCCTCCCTCTCTATTTGCCTCTTTTGCCCGCTTGCCTTTTGTTTGCCCGTGTGTTGGATTGCTTGTTTGTCGTGATGGCTCAGGATACTACCAAATTGTGTGACTTCACCAATACTAATAATAATGATTTCCTTAGCACTCCGATTGATCCTCTTGCTAATACTTAATCTTGTGAAATCAATACTGCTTTGTTGAATCTTGGTATGAAAGATCAATTCGCCGGCCTTCCTAGTGAAGATGCCGCTACTCATCTAAATAGCTTCGTTGATTTATGTGATATGCAAAAGAAAAAAGATGTCGATAATGATGTCGTTAAATTGAAGCTATTTCATTTTTCACTTAGAGATCGTGCTAAAGCTTGGTTTTCGTATTTGCCTAAGAATAATATTGATTCTTGGAAGAAGTGCAAAGATGCTTTTATCTCTAAGTATTTCCCTCCCGCTAAGATCATCTCTCTTAGAAACGATATTATGAATTTTAAGCAACTTGATCATGAACATGTTGCACAAGCTTGGGAGAGAATGAAATTAATGATACGTAATTGCCCTACTCATGGTTTGAATTTGTGGATGATTATACAAAAATTTTATGCCAGATTGAATTTTGCTTCTAGAAATCTTTTAGATTCAGCCGCGGGAGGCACTTTTATGGAAATCACTTTAGGAGATGCTACTAAACTCCTAGATAATATTATGGTTAATTATTCTCAATGGCATACTGAAAGATCATCTAATAAAAAAGTGCATGCGATAGAAGAAATCAATGTTTTGAGTGGAAAGATGGATGAACATATGAAATTATTTGCTACTAAGAGTGTTTCTTCTAATCCTAATGATATGCCTTTGTCTACTTTGATTGAGAATAACAATGAATCTATGGATGTGAATTTTGTTGGTAGGAATAATTTTGGTAACAACGCTTATAGAGGGAATTTTAATCCTAGGCCATATCCTAGTAATCCTTCTAATAATTATGGGAACTCCAACAACTCTTATGGAAATTATAATAAGATTCCCTCTGAATTTGAGAATAGTGTTAAAGAGTTTATGAATTCACAAAAGAATTTTAATGCTTTGCTTGAAGAGAAATTGCTTAAAGTTGATGATTTGGCTAGGAACGTTGATAGCATTTCTCTTGCGATTGATTCTTTAAAGATTAGATCTATTCCTCCTAAGCATGATATCAATGAGTCCCTCAAAGCCATGAGAATTTCCATTGATGAGTGCAAGGAAAGAACCGCTAGGATGCGTGCTTCCAAAGATGCCTTTATTAAAGCGTGTTCTTCGAGTTCCTATGAAAATCAAGATGAAGATCTAAAAGTTATTGATGTGTCCCCTATTAAATCTTTGTTTTGCAATATGAATCTTGATGAAACTGAATATGATCTTCCTTTACCTAGAAGGCGTTCTAAAAATTCGGAGTATTTAGATCTTTATGATGAAATTGATGAAAGTGGGATTGAAAGAAATAAAAATCTAGATGTTGCTAAACCCACTATATTGGATTTCAAGGAATTTAATTATGAAAGTTGCTCTTTAATTGATTGTATTTCCTTGTTGCAATCCATGCTAAATTCTCCACATGCTTATAGTCAAAAGAAAGCCTTCACCGAACATATTGTTGATGCCTTGATGCAATCTTATGAAGAAAAACTTGAGTTGAAAGTTTCTATCCCTAGAAAACTTTATGATGAGTGGGAACAAACTATTAAAATTAAAATTAAAGATCATGATTTTTATGCTTTGTGTGATTTGGGTGCTAGTGTCTCCACTACTCCCAAGACTTTATGTGATTTGCTAGATTTCCGTAATTTTGATGATTGCTCTCTAAACTTGCATCTTGCGGATTCTACTATTAAGAAACCTATGGGAAGGATTAATGATGTTATTATTGTTGCAAATAGAAATTATGTGCACGTATATTTCATTGTTCTTGATATAGATTGCAATCCTTCTTGCCCTATTATTCTTGGTAGACCTTTCCTTAGAACGGTTGATGCGATTATTGATATGAAGGAAGGGAATATTAGATTTCAATTTCCATTAAAAAAAGGGCATGGAACACTTTCCAAGAAAGAAAATAAAATTGCCATATGAAACTATCATGAGAGCAACTTATGAATTGCCTACCAAAGATGGCAATACCTAGATCTATCCTCGCTTTTATGCCTAGCTAGGGGCGTTAAACGATAGCGCTTGTTGGGAGGCAACCCAATTTTATTTTTAATCCTTGCCTTTGTCTGCTGCTTAGTAATAAATAAATTATTTAGCCTCTGTTTTGGTTGTGTTTTTTGTGTTTAATTAGTGTTTGTTCCAAGTAGAACCGTTGGGAAGACTTGGGGAAAGTCTTGTTGAACTTGCTGTAAAAAACAGAAACTTTAGTGCTCACGAGAACTGCTGTAATTTTTATTTGAAGAGTTATATTTAGTTAATTCTTTTTTCAGATGATTAATAGATAAATTCCTCACGTCTAGCAGTTTATTTTAGAATTTTTGGGGTTCCAGATCTTGAGCTAGCTACAGATTACTACAGACTGTTCTGTTTTTGACAGATTCTGTTTTTCGTGTGTTGTTTGCTTATTTTGATGAATGTATGGTTAGTAAAATAGTTTATAATCCATAGAGAAGTTGGAACACAGTAGGTTTAACACCCATGTAAATAAATAATGAGTTCATTACAGTACCTTGAAGTGGTCTTTTGTTTTCTTTCGCTAACGGAGCTCACGAGTTTTCTACTTTAAGTTTTGTGTTGTGAAGTTTTCAAGTTTTGGGTGAATTCTTTTGATGGATTATGGAACAAGGAGTGGCAAGAGCCTAAGCTTGGGGATGCCCATGGCACCCCAAGATAACACAAGGACACCAAAAAGTCAAAGCTTGGGGATGCCCCGGAAGGCATCCCCTCTTTCGTCCACTTCCATCGGTAATTTACTTGGAGCTATATTTTTATTCGCCAACATGATATGTGTTTTGCTTGGAGCGTCTTGTATTATTTTTGTCTTTGTGTTTTAGTATGTCACGATCATCCTTGATGTACACACCTTTTGAGAGAGCCATACATGAATTAAAATTTGATAGAATACTCTATGTGCTTCACTTATATCTTTTGAGCTATGTAGTTTTGCTCTATGTGCTTCACTTATATCTTTTGAGCATTATAATTTTGCTCTATGTGCTTCACTTAGATCTTTTAGAGCACGGTGGTGGATTTGTTTTAAAGAAACTATTGATCTCTCATGATTCACTTAAATTATTTTGAGAGTCTCTTAATAGCATGGTAGTTTGCTTAATAATAATATGCTTGGTATTCAAGATTTGTGAAACTTTCTTTTGAGTGTGTTGAATACTAAGAAAAGATTGAAGCATGATAATTGTTTTGAGATATGGAGGTAATAATATTAAATTCATGCTAGTTGAGTAGTTGTGAATTTAAAGAATACTTGTGTTAAAGTTTGTGATTCCCGTAGCATGCACGTATGGTGAACCGTTATGTGATGAAGTAGGAGCATGGTTTATTTATTGATTGTCTTCCTTATGAGTGGCGGTCGGGGACGAGCGATGGTCTTTTCCTACCAATCTATCCCCCTAGGAGCATGCGCGTAATACTTTGCTTTGATAACTTCTAGATTTTTGAAATAAGTATATGAGTTCTTTATGACTAATGTTGAGTCCATGGATTATACGCACTCTCACCCTTCCACCCTTGCTAGCCTCTCTAATACCGCGCACTTTTCGCCGGTATCATACACCTACCATATACCTTCCTCAAAACAGCCACCATACCTACCTATCATGGCATTTCCATAGGCATTCCGAGATATATTGACATGCAACTTTCCACCGTTCCGTTCATGACACATTCATCATTGTCATATTGCATATCCCGGTACACCGCCGGAGGCATTCATATAGAGTCATATTTTGTTCTAAGTATCGAGTTGTAATTGTTGAGTTGTAAGAAAAATAAAAGTATGATGATCATCATTATTAGAGCATTGTCCCAGTGAGGAAAGGATGATGGAGACTATGATTCCCCCATAAGTCGGGATGAGACTCCGGACGGAAAATAAATAAAAGAGGCCAAAGAAGCCCCCCCCCCCAAAAAAAAGAGGCCATAAAAAAGAGAGAAAAGGCCCAAATAAAAAAATGAGAGAAAAAGAGAGAAGGGACAATGTTACTATCCTCTTACCACACTTGTGCTTCAAAGTAGCACCATGATCTTCATAGTAGAGAGTCTCTCATGTTATCACTTTCATATACTAGTGGGAATTTTACATTATAGAACTTGGCTTGTATATTCCAATGATGGCCTTCCTCAAATTGCCCTAGGTCTTCATAAGCAAGCAAGTTGGATGCACACCCACTTAGTTTCTTTTTGAGCTTTCATATACTTATATCTCTAGTGCATCCGTTGCATGGCAATCCCTACTCACTCACATTGATATCTATTGATGGGCATCTCCATAGCCCGTTGATACGCCTAGTTGATGTGAGACTATCTTCTCCTTTTGTCTTCTCCACAACCACCATTCTATTCCACCTATAGTGCTATATCCATGGCTCACGCTCATGTATTGCGTGAAGATTGAAAAAGTTTTGAAAAAGTTAGAGTATGAAACAATTGCTTGGCTTGTCATCGGGGTTGTGCATGATTTAAATACTTTGCATGGTGAAGATAGAGCATAGCCAGACTATATGATTTTGTAGGGATAACTTTCTTTGGCCATGTTATTTTGAGAAGACATAATTGCTTTGTTAGTATGCTTGAAGTATTATTATTTTTATGTCAATAAAAACTTTTGTCTTCAATCTTTCGAATCTGAATATTCATATCACAATTAAGAAGATTTGCATTGAAATTATGCCAAGTAGCACTCCGCATCAAAAATTCTCTTTTTATCATTTACCTACTCGAGGACGAGCAGGAATTAAGCTTGGGGATGCCTGATACATCTCCAACGTATCTATAATTTTTGATTGCTCCATGCTATATTATCTACTGTTTTGGACTATACTGGGCTTTATTTTCCACTTTTATATTATTTTCGGGACTAACCTATTAAATGGAGGCCCAGCCCAGAATTGCTGTTTTTTGCCTATTTCAGTGTTTCGAAGAAACGGAATATCAAACGGAGTCCAAACGGAATGAAACCTTCGGGAACGTGATTTTCTCACCGAACGTGATCCAGGAGACTTGGACCCTACGCCAAGGCACAAGAGAGGCGGTCATGAGGGTGGGGGGCGCCCCCCTAGGGCGCGCCCCCTGCCTCGTGGGCCCCTCGGAGCTCCACCGACGTACTCCTTCCTCCTATATATACCTACGTACCCCCAAACGATCAGAACACGAGCCAAAAACCTAATTCCACCGCCACAACTTTCTGTATCCACGAGATCCCATCTTGGGGCCTGTTCCGGAGCTCCGCTGGAGAGGGCCGTCATCACGGCGGGCTTCTACATCATCATAGCCTCTCCAATGAAGTGTGAGTAGTTTACCTCAGACTTTCAGGTCCATAGTTAGTAGCTAGATGGCTTCTTCTCTCTTTTTGGATCTCAATACAAAGTTCTCCCCCTCTCTTGTGGAGATCTATTCGATGTAATCTTCTTTTTGCAGTGTGTTTGTTGAGACCGATGAATTGTGGGTTTATGATCAAGTCTATCTATGAATAATATTTGAATCTTCTCTGAATTCTTTTATGTATGATTGGTTATATTTGCAAGTCTCTTCGAATTATCCGTTTGGTTTGGCCAACTAGATTGGTAGTTCTTGCCATGGGAGAAGTGCTTAGCTTTGGGTTTGATCTTGCGGTGTCCTTTCCTAGTGACAGAAGGGGCAGCAAGGCACGTATTGCATCGTTGCCATCAAGAATAACAAGATGGGGTTTATTTCATATTGCATGAATTTATCTCTCTACATCATGTCATCTTGCTTAAGGCATTACTCTGTTTTTAACTTAATACTCTAGATGCATGCTAGATAGCGGTCGATGAGTGGAGTAATAGTAGTAGATGCAGAATCGTTTCGGTCTACTTGTCACGGACGTGATGCCTATATACATGATCATGCCTAGATATTCTCATAACAATGCTCAATTCTGTCAATTGCTCAACAGTAATTTGTTCACCCACCGTAGAATACTTATGCTCTTGAGAGAAGCCACTAGTGAAACCTATGGCCCCCGGGTCTATTCTCATCATATCAATCTCCATCACTTTAATCTTGCTTTGCTTTTTTACTTTGCCTTTTACTTTTCACTTTGCATCTCTATACCAAAAATACCAAAAATATTATATCTATCAAATCTCACTCTCGTAAGTGACCGTGAAGGAATTGACAACCCCTAATCACGTTGGTTGCGAGTAGCTATCGTTTTGTGCAGGTACGAGGGACTTGAGCGTGGCCTCCTACTAGATTGATACCTTGGTTCTCAAAAACTGAGGGAAATACTTACGCTACTTTGCTGCATCATCCCTTCCTCTTCGGGGAAAACCAACGCAAGCTCAAGACGTAGCAGGGGGAGAAAACATCATAAGATCCAACTATAATAGCAAAGCTCGCGATACATCAAGATCGTATCACCTCAAGAACACGAGAGAGAGAGATCAAACACATAGCTACTAGTACATACCCTCAGCCCCGAGGGAGAACTACCCCCTCCTCGTCATGGAGAGCACCGGGATGATGAAGATGGCCACCGGAGAGGGATTTCCCCCTCCGGCAGGGTGTCGGAACGGGTCTAGATTGGTTTTCGGTGGCTACGGAGGCTTCTAGCGGCGGAACTCCAGATCTATTCTGCTCCCCGAAGTTTTTAGGGTATATGGGTATATATGGGAGGAAGAAGTACATCGGTGGACCTCCGGTTGGTATTCCTTTTCTGTAAAACTCAAAAACAAGGAAAAACAGAAACTGGCACTGGGCTCTAGGTTAATAGGTTAGTCCCAAAAATCATATAAAATAGCATATAAATGCATACAAAACATCCAAGGTTGATAATATAGTAGCATGGAACAATCAAAAATTATAGATACGTTGGAGACGTATCAGGGTCCCAATGGTACCAGGCCGTGACGCACACACGCAACACTCACACGTACACACACAGCCACGCACACACGCAACACTCACATGCACACACCATAGGACCAACACACTCACTCACGCTCAAGTGCTCAACCTACATGTGCATGCGCACACATCAGGCCCTAACAGACACATACACAACCAGGTGGTTCCCGCGCATGGGTTGGAGTTTTGTCATGCCTGCGTAAATTTGTGTTTATCTGACCTTTTTCTTATGCGAACTGACAGGTGGGACCCACAAGGAACATGATCAATTTAACTAGTCAACATAGTGCCATGCAGACTATTTGGCTGGTCAACAGAGTGCAATCCGATGCTGAATGGTGAGCAAGTGACCGTATAATCACCGCAAAACATATATAGTGACCGTAATGAGTGTATTCTGCAGTCCGATGACCGTATTACGCTTTTCGATTGAAATACACTAACTGCCCATGCGTTTATATCTTCTCTCGCTCTCTCTGTGGAGCCGAGTAGGCCAATTTGCCAGTGCCTAAATTGGCGCAAGCCACCCCATTATTGATGTACTGGTTTCGTAAGAGCGAACAAGCATTCACGTCTACTGTACAAACTGTAGATATGAGTTACAAATGCTATGAAAATGAATACAAATATTTGAATCCACTTTATGCCCAATTTCTCTCTGTAGGCCCTCCAAAAGTACATCTCTACACGTTCTCGCATGTTACATCTAACAACTATGCAATACAGCACTACTACTACACTCTAACATAATAAATCATATGTGTTTTTAGTTTTACTAGATCTCATATTGTTACTTAATTATTCAGTTTGCATACATTAAAATTGCCTTTGAAATGTATGGCTAGTATCATCTACCGCGCGGGAAAAATCCCGCCCTTGCCTGTTTAATCGGGTTTGTATCAATGGATCATGCGAAACCGTGCTACCTCTTGAACTTGCGTTGGTTTTTTCCTTGAAGAGGAAAGGGTGATGCAGCAAAGTAGAGTAAGTATTTCCCTCAGTTTTGAGAACCAAGGTATCTATCTAATAGGAGACAACGCACAAGCCACTGAATACCTGCACAAACAAACACTAACTCGCACCCAACACGATAAAGGGGTTGTCAACCCCTTCATGGTTATTTGCAAAATGAGATCTGATATAGATGGATAAACGGTAACGTAATATTTTTGGTATTTTCGGTTTATGGAACGGAAAGTAAAATATTGCAAAGAAAGTAAATAGGAAACTAAAATTGTAGATCGGAAACTTATATGATGGAAAGTAGAAGATTATATGATGGAAAATAGACCCGGGGGCCATAGGTTTCACTAGAGGCTTCTCTCAAGATAGAAAATATACGGTGGGTGAACAAATTACTGCTGAGCAATTGATAGAGAAGTGCAAAGTTATGACGATATCTAAGGCAATGATCATGAATATAGGCATCACGTCCGTGTCAAGTAGACCGAAATGATTCTGCATCTACTACTATTACTCCACACATCAACCGCTATCCAACATGCATCTAGAGTATTAAGTTCATAAAGAATGGAGTAACGCATTAAGAAAGATGACATGATGTTGTTGACACCAGATTTTGACACGTCCAAGAACTTAATTAAGATGGCCTCAAATGGAGAAGTGCTCAAAGTGAGAAAGTTACGTATCGTCAAACGGAGAAACTTTCATATTTGGGCCATAGCCACCCGGTCTCATCTCTAAGGCTGAAGTTGTGTTTGAAGTACTCAGATTTTATATTCTGAACACTATTCAACTGATTACGCCCCCAAGGTGGCCTCATATGAGAAATGTTTCTACATGGATTGTGTTCGTCTCGTCGAGACGATTGATTTTGATATAAAAAAACATATAAATCAGAGTTCGTATGCAAAATTTAGAGCCAAAACAGTGAGCTGCATAAGTTTGCCCCGGAAGTTCCGGGCAAAACTTCCGGGGAGGTTCCGAGCTAAACTGAAAGTTTGCATGCGGTGCGCCCCGAAAACTAGAATTCTAACATTGTTTGCAGATTTGTGGGGCCGATTTTGACGTCAAGATGACCTCGGATGAAAAAGTGATCAACTGAAGAGTTTTTCTCCATTGCAAGATCTACAACTTGCTTTTGAGACCATTGACATACGAAGTAGTATGCGGCCTACAGATTCAGTGCAAGAGGGCTACTTGATATAATTTCAGCCCGGAAGTTCCGGGCCAGACCGGAAGTTCCGGCCCTCGTAGTTCGAGTTAGGGTAACTTTTGATGATTTGGACATGATTTGAGTCCTTTTCTTGTACGGGAAGTCCATCCGCCTCATATATATGTAAGGGGTGAAGGCCGATTGAACAACACACAATCAAACAACCAATCTACTTTTTATCGTAGTTTTACATCTCTCCCTTGTTCTTTCTCTCTCGTTCTTCGTTCGTTCTTCATTGAAGGGCAACGATTCTCGAGGCTCTAGGGGCGGGCGAACCGACCTAGGGCAGCCCTGTAACGCCCGGATAATCCTGCTACAGTAATCCCATGCTAATCATGGCACGTCATCCCGATTACTGTTGCTATCCTCGCAATAATTCGAAACCGTTCAAATTCAAAATTCAAATTGATGAAAACAATAAAAGTTTTAAAAATTTAAAATAAAATTGTTCGGTGGTTGACGAATATTACAAAGGTAATTATGGTGCAACAGGCATAATTTTATAAAATGGCTAAATGGATTAAATGATTTAAACAGAAAAGAAATAAAAGAAGAAAATACAAAAGGAAAGAAAAACAGAAAACCAAAAGGAAAAAAAACAAAAGGAGGGAAGCCCCCCCCT
>NC_057797.1:159872252-159988199 GCF_018294505.1 Triticum aestivum | reverse complement strand
CTTCCGGCCGCCCTCGCAACGTGCAGGTGTGCTCAGGGCGATGGGCCCAGACCCCTGCGCGCTTAGGTTTAGACCGGCGTGCTGGCCTCTCTGTTTTGCCTAGGTGGGGCTGCGACGTGTTGATCTTCCGAGGCCGGGCATGACCCAGGAAAGTGTGTCCGGCCAAATGGGATCAAGCGTGTTGGGTTATGTGGTGCACCCCTGCAGGGAAGTTTAATCTATTCGAATAGCCGTGATCTTCGGTAACAGGACGACTTGGAGTTGTACCTTGACCTTATGACAACTAGAACCGGATACTTAATAAAACACACCCTTCCAAGTGCCAGATACAACCGGTGGTCGCTCTACCTCAGGGATATGAGGAGGGGATCGCCGGGTAGGATTATGCTATGAGATGTTACTTGGAGATGCTACTTGGAGGACTTCAATCTACTCTCTTATACTTGATGCAAGACAAAGGTGACCAGAAGCGTAGTCTTCGACAGGATTAGTTATCCCCCTCTTATTCTGGCATTCTGCAGTTCAGTCCACTGATATGGCCTCCTTACACATATACCCATGCATATGTAGTGTAGTTCCTTGCTTGCGAGTACTTTGGATGAGTACTCACGGTTGCTTTCTCCCCCCTTTTTTTTCCTTTCCTTCTTCCTGGTTGTCGCAACCAGATGCTGGAGTCCAGGAGCCAGACGCCACCGTCGACGACGACCCCTACTACACCGGAGGTGCCTACTACTACGTGCTGCCCGCTGACGACGACCTGGAGTAGTTTAGGAGGATCCCAGGCAGGAGGCCTGCGCCTCTTTCGATCTGTATCCCAGTTTGTGCTAGCCTTCTTAAGGCAACTTGTTTAACTTATGTCTGTACTCAGATATTGTTGCTTCCGCTGACTCGTCTATGATCGAGCACTTGTATTCGAGCCCTCGAGGCCCCTGGCTTGTATTATGATGCTTGTATGACTTATTTTATTTGTAGAGTTGTGTTGTGATATCTTCCCGTGAGTCCCTGATCTTGATCGTACACATTTGCGTGCATGATTAGTGTACGATTGAATCGGGGGCGTCACAAGTTGGTATCAGAGCCGACTGCCTGTAGGAATCCCCCTTCCACACTCCTTGGCCAAAGTCGAGTCTAGTCACTACAAAACTTTTACTAACATGGCTGTGAGCCTTACGGGCCCACGTCGCCATTGGGTGGTACTAGGATCTTTTACTCCTCGACCTTTACTCTGGGACTCTGAACTCTTTTCTACTCGGGTTAAACGAATTTACTAACTCTGACATTAGGATCCCGTTACCACACTCACCCCAAAGTTGGATAAGCCATAGTTATTCTGTAGGATAGCATTTTGAATAGTGCCCATGTTGTCATTTGACTCCATTGAAACATCTTTGTTTTCAGATGGAACCCGCGAGGCAGGTCGTGCGCCACACTGCGGCCATTGGTGCCTCAGGATCACCTGCTGTGCTGGCTAATATGATGACCTATCTGGGTTATCGCTGGCACCCTGAGTACACCGTCTACGAGGAGTACCAGGACTTTAACCAGGAGCAGTACCGTGCCATCGTCCACCTCTACTCTCGGGAGTATGAGTCCACTACCGTGCTGCACACCGCTCATGGTGTTGGAGTGACCATCGAGATGGCAGTCCACGATGCGGCTCATGCTGCTCTGACACGTCTTCGTGGAGAGTACCAGGCATTGGACACTTCCCCTTTCAGGCACATTCCTATCGCATCTGACGTTGGTGCGGAGGGATACTACACTGCCGCCTACTCCACCGTCACCCGAGAGCCTTTCCACCATCAGCGCCTGGTTCTGCATGCTGATGGGCTGGACCGAGCTAACAGAGCTCTTCGCCACGAGTTGTACACCACTCGTCAGCACCTTTACAGGGCTCTGACGCGGTTGCACCCCTTTGTCCGGTCTGGACAGCTGCCGCGTTCTGCGATCTACCCAGCCAGGACCGTGATGCCCCACGGTGTCGGATGGCCAGAGGTGGGAGGCTACTCTCCCGCACTTGGTCCTCTTCTGCCACCTGAGCGTCGGGTTCTACACCAGAGTATCCGCGGCCCCCAGGCCACTGACGTGGAGGACTATCCGTTGCCTCACTACCAGCTGTCAGGTTACAGCTACCTTCACAGTACCTCCTGGGACTGATGTAGTCTTGCTCATTAGTTTTAGATGCACTCGCGAGCCTGCGTGCCGCCTATGATGACTTAGTCTATGTACGGAACTCTGTGTACTGAACTCTATGTCCGACCCCTTTTGTAAGTTATGCCGACTATCTATGTGGTATCTGTCGTGCTCCTTTCATTATGCATGTTTCATCATGAATGACTCTTGTCTATGCAAATTCTCAATACTGAACTACCCCTGTTATATATTAGCAGGATGGTTAGACCAGCTGGTCGTGGTCGTGGTGGCAACTTCCCACCACCGCCTGAGTACATGGCTGGTATGATCCAACAGCTTGAGATGAATCGCCAGTTCATGGAAAACATGATGGCTCAGTTTCCTCGCCCCAATATGAACCAGCATCCAAACACAACAACTCTGCAGGATTTCATACGCCTCAACCCAAGTGTGTACCGCAGCTCAACCCAGCCGCTGGATGCTGATGACTGGCTCCGTGACATCACCTATGAGATGGAGTCTGCTGATGTAGCCCCTGCCAGCTATGTCACTTTTGCTTCCTTCTTCCTGAAGGGACCCGCAGCTCAATGGTGGGACAGCCATAGGCGTACTCTGCCAGTTGGGACAATCATCTCCTGGCCAGACTTTCAGGCTGCCTTCCGTGCCCGCTTCATCCCACAAGGAGTCATGGACCGGAAGAAGCGTGAGTTTCGCAACCTCACCCAAGGCAACAAGACTGTTGAAGCCTATCAGCGAGAGTTTCTGGACTTATCCCGCTATGCTGAAGAAGACATTGCAACTGATGCTCGCAGACAGGAGAAGTTCCGTGAAGGCCTTCAAGCTGACATCAAGCTCACACTTCTAGTGCATGACTTTGCCGATTTCGCCACCTTGGTGAACAAGGCCATCAATGTCGAGACTGGTCTGCAAGAACACCAGAGCTCTCAAAGGCGCAACCGTGACACGGGCTCATCTTCGGGCCCGCCCTCGCAGAAGCGTAAGATATGGATCCCGAACAGCATGTACCGTCCAACTGCACCTGCCCCAAGGCAGTCTTATGCTGCACCTCGTCTGCCGGCTGCTCCAACTAGGCAGCCGAGGCTTCCAGCTCCACCACCCCAAGCTCCTGTTCCTACCCCCGAGAATGGGTTGTGCTTCAGGTGCGGACAACCAGGGCACCGTGCTAGGGAATGCAACCAGAAACAGAATCAACTGGCCCTTCCAGCAACTGGCCGTGGGAACAACCAGGCCCGCAACAACAATGCCAAGTCTTATGGCCGTGTTCATGCCAACCACATTGATCTGAATGAAGCTCAAGACCAGCCTGCTACTGTGATGGGTACACTCCTCGTAAATTCAGTACCAGCATCTGTTTTATTTGATACAGGTGCATCGCATTCATTCATGTCAGAAGATTTTGCATTCATGCACGGCATTAAATGTGAAGACATGAACGCTTCTCTATTAGTGCACACCCCTGCGGGCCAATGTCGAACCTCCATGATTTGCAACGACGTCCCTGTAGAAATTGAAGTACTGGAATTTCTTGTCTCTCCCATCGTACTGAAGTCCTGTAGCATTGATCTCATTCTGGGAATGGATTGGTTAAAGGCGCATACTGCTTCTATCGTTTGCGCCACCAAGACCGTCCATCTGCTACACCCTTCTGATGAAATAATTAGCTACGATGCTCATCTGGTTCGGAATGTCGAGGCCAGGCTTTATGCCTTAAACGCATTGAACGCTACACCTCTCGAGGGCATTGAAAACATTCCCGTCGTGCGTGAATTCTTAGACGTCTTTCCTGAAGAACTCCCAGGGATTCCCCCTGCTAGAGCTGTCGAATTCGTCATCGACTTGAAACCAGGCACCACTCCTATAGCCAAGCGACCCTACAAGATGCCGCCGCATGAACTCCTTGAGCTTAAGGAGGAAATCGATAAATCTCTTCGAAGTGGTTTCATTCGCCCAAGTTGCTCTCCTTGGGGAGCACCTTCTCTCTTTGTCAAGAAGAAAGATGGGACAAACCGATTGGTCCAAGACTACCGTCCTATAAATCAAGCTACCATTCAGAATAAGTATCCTCTTCCTCGGATCAATGATCTGTATGATCAATTGGCTGGATCATCAGTGTTCTCTAAACTCGACTTGAGGTTGGGTTACCACCAGATCCGTGTTCGTGAGGAAGATATCCCCAAGACCGCATTCGTGACTCGTTATGGTTCATACGAGTACACCGTCATGTCTTTCGGCTTAACCAATGCTCCAGCCACCTTCTCTCGCCTGATGAACTATATATTCATGGATTACCTCGACAAGTTCGTCGTGGTTTATCTGGATGATATTCTGGTATTTTCCAAGAACGAAGAGGAACATGCTGAACATCTTCGCCTCGTGCTGGAAAAGCTACGAGAGCATCAACTTTATGCCAAGTTCTCCAAATGTGAATTCTGGCTTCCCGAAGTAACCTATCTTGGGCATGTCATCTCTAAGGATGGTATTGCCGTCAACCCTGAACGAGTTCAGGCTATTCTCGATTGGACTCCTCCGAAGAACGTTAAGCAAGTCAGAAGTTTTCTCGGTCTCGCCAGCTACTGCCGTCGATTCGTCGAGAACTTCTCCAAGATTGCCAGGCCTCTGACTAACCTATTGCATAAGGGCGTCAAGTTCCAGTGGACAGACAAATGTCAGGAAAGCTTCCAGGCACTCAAAGACAAGTTGACTTCTGCCCCAGTACTAGCTCCACCTGATACTAAGAAGGACTTCGTCATTTACTGCGACGCTTCCCGTCAAGGATTAGGCTGTGTCCTAATGCAAGAGCGCAAAGTGGTTGCTTATGCCTCTCGTCAATTGCGCCCTCACGAAGAGAACTACCCAGTTCACGACCTCGAACTTGCTGCTGTCATTCATGCACTAAAACAGTGGCGACATTACCTACTCGGTAATCGTTGCGAGATCTTCACTGACCACCAAAGTCTGAAGTATCTATTTACTCAGCCAAACCTGAACCTCCGTCAGCAGAGATGGATGGAGACTGTTGCAGACTTTGATTTGGGTATTTCCTATACCCCAGGCAAGGCTAATGTAATGGCTGATGCCTTGAGCCGCAAGTCTTACTGCAACCACCTCCAGGTTCACAAAGTTCAGCCCTCACTTGTTGAAGAATTCAGAAAGCTAAACCTCCATATTGTGCCTCCGGGTGCACTCGCTCCCCCTCCTCCGGAGTTCCGCAAGATGAATCTCCGTGTTGTTTCCCAGGGTTCCCTCTATACCCTGGCTGTTGAACCCAATCTCGTGGGCACCATTAAGACAATGCAGGGATTTGACTCTGAAGTCTACAAGATTAAGCAAGACCTCAAAGAAGGAAGTCCCTCATCCTTCACTATTGCTGATGATGGCGCCTTGTACTTCAAAGGCCGCCTAGTGGTGCCGTGTAAGAAGGAAAACCTGAATATGACCCAGGAGGTTATGAAAGAAGCTCATGATACGCCTCTTTGTATCCATCCTGGTAGTACGAAGATGTATCAAGACATCCGCCAGAGATTCTGGTGGTCTAACATGAAGCAAGACATTGCTCGTTATGTTGCTGAATGTGACGTTTGCCGTCGTATCAAAGCAGAACATCAAAGGCCTGCTGGAACTCTGCAACCTATATCTATTCCGGAATGGAAATGGGACCATGTCGAGATGGACTTCGTTACTGGATTCCCCAAATCGCAGAAAGGCAATGATGCTATTCTTGTCGTCATTGACCGACTTTCTAAAGTTGCACATTTTCTGGCTGTCAAGGAAACGATCACTGCTAGTCAGCTGGCAAACCTCTACATGACCAGAATTGTCTCGCTTCACGGTATTCCATTGGTTATCAGTTCAGACCGTGGCAGTTTATTCACTTCAAGATTCTGGGCAAGTTTCCAAGAAGCTATGGGCACTCATCTGTCTTTCAGCACTGCTTTTCATCCTCAGTCACAAGGGCAAGTTGAACGTGTCAACCAAGTTCTCGAAGACATGCTTCGAGCTTGTGTTATTTCCTTCGGCAAGAAATGGGAGGAATCTCTTCCGTATGCTGAGTTCTCTTATAATAATAGCTATCAAGCTAGTCTGAAGATGGCCCCCTTCGAAGTGTTATATGGACGAAAGTGCCGAACCCCTCTGAACTGGTCAGAAACTGGGGAACGTCCACTCTTCGGTCCGGATATTATCCAACATGCCGAAGAACAAGTCCGCATTATTCGCGAGAATCTCAAGACTGCTCAGTCACGTCAGAAGAGTCAGTATGACCGTCATCATAAAGACATGGTCTATCAACCTGGCGAAAAGGCCTATCTTCGCGTTACACCAATGAAGGGTGCTCACCGCTTCGGGATCAAGGGCAAGCTAGCTCCTCGCTATATTGGCCCATTCACTATTCTGGAAAGGCGTGGAAAAGTGGCATATCAACTGGAGCTTCCGTCGAACCTTTCTCAGGTTCACGATGTGTTCCATGTGTCACAACTCCGCCGTTGCTTCAAGGACCCAATCCGAGCTGTGGATCATGAAGTGCTCGAATTGCAACAGGACCTCTCCTATAAAGAGCATCCGGTCCGCATTCTCGACCAAGCTGAACGCCGCACACGCCAGAAGGCGATCAAGTTCCTCAAGGTCCAGTGGTCGAATCACTCTGAAGACGAAGCCACCTGGGAACGCGAGGATCGCCTGCGTGATGAATACCCCGCATTGTTTCCTTCTACCTCCTAAAATCTCGGGACGAGATTTCTTGTAGTGGAGGAGATTTGTAACGCCCGGATAATCCTGCTACAGTAATCCCATGCTAATCATGGCACGTCATCCCGATTACTGTTGCTATCCTCGCAATAATTCGAAACCGTTCAAATTCAAAATTCAAATTGATGAAAACAATAAAAGTTTTAAAAATTTAAAATAAAATTGTTCGGTGGTTGACGAATATTACAAAGGTAATTATGGTGCAACAGGCATAATTTTATAAAATGGCTAAATGGATTAAATGATTTAAACAGAAAAGAAATAAAAGAAGAAAATACAAAAGGAAAGAAAAACAGAAAACCAAAAGGAAAAAAAACAACAAAAGGAGGGAAGCCCCCCCCCTGCTGGACCGCGGCCCAGCTGGCCATCGGGCCAACCAGGCCGGCCCAGGTCGGCCCCCCCCCCACTCCTCTCCCTCGCTCCTCCTCCTCCCCTGAACCCCCACCACCTCGCCCCGACCTCGCTTCGTCCGCCCCGACGCACCGCCCGGCCACCACCGCCTCCTTCCCGCGGCTCCTGGCCGCGCCCGCCAGGGCCGTCGCCGTCCGGGGCCTTCCCTGCTCCCCGCCCCCTGCCGCTGTCGGGCGAGGCCGCCGACGCAGCTGGGCCTCGCGCCCTCGCTGCGGTGCCCTCGGGCACGGGTGCCCAGTGCCCAGTCGGGCTCGCACCCGCACCTGCACCGCCCTGTGCCCGCTAAGGCCCCCGGGCCACTGACTAGGGGGCCCCGCCCCAGAACGTTTTAAAAAATAAATAAATAAATAAATAAATAAATAAAAAAAATTAAAATGATTTAATAAAATTATTAATTAATTAATTAATTAATTAAGTTAATTAATCCGGTTTAATTAAATTAATTAACTAGTTAAGATTAATTAAACTGTAATTAGATTAACCTAAACCCTAATTAACCTAAATAGAGAATGACAGGTGGGTCCCACTGGACCCACATGTCAGGGTTGACT
Source organism: Triticum aestivum (assembly GCF_018294505.1). Classification (NCBI taxonomy): domain Eukaryota; kingdom Viridiplantae; phylum Streptophyta; class Magnoliopsida; order Poales; family Poaceae; genus Triticum; species Triticum aestivum. Next base: position 159,980,340 of record NC_057797.1, on the reverse strand, counting down.
CAGTCAACCCCTGTTGACTGCTGACGTCAGCATGACATCATGCTGACGTCATAAATACCTTTTTTCGAGTTAATTAAATAAATAATTAAATTCCAAAATTATTAAAATCTTTTAAAAATCATATCTTTTAATCCGTAACTCGGATTAAAATATTTTCAACATGAAAGTTGCTCAGAACGACGAGACGATTCCGGATACGCAGTCCGTTCGTCCACCACACCCCCCTAACCTATCGAACCCGCAACTTTCCCCCTTCGGCTCCTCTGCCCGAAAACACGAAACACCGGGAATACTTTCCCGGATGATTCCCCCTTGACCAGTACCACCTTATACCACGTTAGGGCACGCCTAGCATCGCTTCTTGTCATGTCATGCATCGATATGCATTTGTTTGCATTGTATTCATTGTTTCTTCCCCCTCTTCTCTCCGGTAGACTACGAGACCGACGCTGCTGCTGCCCAGTTCGACTACGGAGTTGACGACCCCTCTCTCTTGCCAGAGCAACCAGGCAAGCCCCCCCCTTGATCACCAGATATCGCCTATTCTTCTCTATACTGCTTGCATTAGAGTAGTGTAGCATGTTACTGCTTTCTGTTGATCCTATTCTGATGCATAGCCTGACATTGTTGCTACACCTGTTGATACCTTACCTGCAATCCTAAATGCTTAGTATAGGATGCTAGTTTATCATCATTGGCCCTACATTCTTGTCAGTCTGCCTTGCTATACTATTGGGCCGTGATCACTCGGGAGGTGATCACGGGTATATACTATACATACATACATACTATACAGATAGTGACTAAAGTCGGGTCAGCTCGAAGAGTACCCGCGAGTGATTCACGGATTGGGGGCTGAAAGGACCTTTGTCCCGACGGCCCTCTGTGTGGATCTTTTGTGGCGGAGCGACAGGGCAGGTTGAGACCACCTAGGAGACAGGTGGGCCTGGCCCTGTTCGGCGTTCGCGGATACTTAACACGCTTAACGAGATCTTGGTATTTGATCTGAGTCGGCTACGAGCCTATACGCACTAACCATCTACGCGGGAGTAGTTATGGGTATCCCGACGTCGTGGTATCAGCCGAAGCACTTCAGACGTCAGCGACGGAGCGGCGCGTGCCGGATTGGACTGGAACGCCTACTAGGCTAGGTCTGCTTCTGGCCGCCCTCGCAACGTGCAGGTGTGCTCAGGGCGATGGGCCCAGACCCCTGCGCGCTTAGGTTTAGACCGGCGTGCTGGCCTCTCTGTTTGCCTAGGTGGGGCTGCAACGTGTTGATCTTCCGAGGCCGGGCATGACCCAGGAAAGTGTGTCCGGCCAAATGGGATCAAGCGTGTTGGGTTATGTGGTGCACCCCTGCAGGGAAGTTTAATCTATTCGAATAGCCATGATCTTCGGTAACAGGACGACTTGGAGTTGTACCTTGACCTTATGACAACTAGAACCGGATACTTAATAAAACACACCCTTCCAAGTGCCAGATACAACCGGTGGTCGCTCTACCTCAGGGATATGAGGAGGGGATCGCCGGGTAGGATTATGCTATGAGATGTTACTTGGAGATGCTACTTGGAGGACTTCAATCTACTCTCTTATACTTGATGCAAGATGAAGGTGACCAGAAGCGTAGTCTTCGACAGGATTAGTTATCCCCCTCTTATTCTGGCATTCTGCAGTTCAGTCCACTGATATGGCCTCCTTACACATATACCCATGCATATGTAGTGTAGTTCCTTGCTTGCGAGTACTTTGGATGAGTACTCACGGTTGCTTTCTCCCCCCTTTTTTTTCCTTTCCTTCTTCCTGGTTGTCGCAACCAGATGCTGGAGTCCAGGAGCCAGACGCCACCGTCGACGACGACCCCTACTACACCGGAGGTGCCTACTACTACGTGCTGCCCGCTGACGACGACCTGGAGTAGTTTAGGAGGATCCCAGGCAGGAGGTCTGCGCCTCTTTCGATCTGTATCCCAGTTTCTGCTAGCCTTCTTAAGGCAACTTGTTTAACTTATGTCTGTACTCAGATATTGTTGCTTCCGTTGACTCGTCTATGATCGAGCACTTGTATTCGAGCCCTCGAGGCCCCTGGCTTGTATTATGATGCTTGTATGACTTATTTTATTTGTAGAGTTGTGTTGTGATATCTTCCCGTGAGTCCCTGATCTTGATCGTACACATTTGCGTGCAAGATTAGTGTACGATTGAATCGGGGGCGTCACAAGCCCATAGTCGCTGCGTGTAACATCCCAAAATTCTAAATTTTGGAATGTTATAATAAATAGATAGATTTGATTGATTGTTTGATTGATTGTGTGAAATTGAGTGAAATTCGAAACCTTTTTGAAAGTTAAATGAGAGGGAATAAAAGGACTTTCCCAAACTTTCATTTTTCATTCGTGATCTCTGTGAATTCAAATTCTTTTCACCATGAAACCCTGGAGAGAAGATGACATGACTTCTTCCATTTATTTAAATGACAAGGGGTGTTGAAAATATTTGAATTTCATTTCAAAAATATTTCCAATTCTGAAACTTTATGCAACTCAATGATTTTCATGAGAGGAGATAAAATGACTTCTTAAAATTATATGAAATATGAGTTGGGAGTTTCAAAGGATCAAATTCAAAGTCTTTTGGAATTATTTTTTCAATTTGGAGTTATTTGGATTTTATTCAAATCACTTTTCTCCAAAAATAAAATACATGGAAAATAGGGTAACATGATTCCCTACAACAGAAAATTGGAGAGAAATAAATTTGAAATCATTTTGATATTTTTAAAATGATTTTCGTTGGATCTTATTAGAGCAGGAGCACTGTTGGAATTCTTAGAATTTGTGTGGATTTTATTTAATGCTAGAAAAATGTTCATGTCGTAGAAAATCTTTTTCTGAAAATTTTGATATATAATATGCCTATATAATTTTTTTATATTGTTATTCGGTTTTCCTTTTGTTTCTGTTTAAAAAAAAACTGTACGTGCGGCCCATATTTATTTATCGCCTACATGCGCAGTATAGTAGCTTCTGGCGCCCCATTATTTTTTTCTCTCTTAAATAGGCCAGACGCAGCCAACCTTTTCTTTTTTTTCTCTTAGGCCGAATTTTGTAAAAAAAAACTGCACCACAGCGTGCGCGCGGCCGGCCGAAGGCCTTTAGGCCCATCCGCCTCTTTTCTTTTCTGTTTCGTATATTTACGTCTATGTTTAGTCCCACATTGCCTAGCCTTTGACCTCTAAACCTCTTTTCCATCAATAAATATAGACCCATAGAGCCTCCAAAAATCATCCGATTCGGGTTAAATCAATATTTTGGTTTGACTAGATTCATTTAAGAAAAATATATTTCTCCTCTCCGGCGCGACTTTTAGAAATTTTCTCTTCTCTCCAAAGTCATCTTTTCTCTGCCTTATAAAGGTACCTTTCTTTGTTTTTTTTCTTCTTATACCTATGTAGTTTATTATTTTTAGACTAATATGATAAAATAAATAGATTATCAATTAGTCTACGTATTTATATATTAGACCCTAGCCCGTAACTATTTTTTCTTCCGTAAAACAGCTTGGCCCTGATTTTTCAAATAGTCATTACTTTTCACTCGTTTATCCAAATCCAATGAAACCAACGCTCACGTCTTCGCTATGATCCCATCTATCCAGTAATACAACCCAAACATGTTTTCGAAATTTTAAAATTTTGAATTTTGTTTAGATTCATATTCAAACTTCTTTTGAAAATAACTTGAGTTTTGTAACTCCGGTTTAGTTGATTCTTTTTGCAAATCGAAGCTCTTGACCTAAACTTTCTGATAAGGCCAAATTCACATAATTTTGGTACTGTTAGAAATTGTTTTATGTTGCAAGAGTTATTTGCTTGGTTTTGATGTTTTCCGAACTGTCTTCTTCGTTCTTCCCGATCTTCTGAGTGATTGCTTATGTGTGGTTACTATTGCTTGATTACGATAGATTGACCGGAGTGTGACGAGTAGAGCTATCAAGATTTTGAGTGCGAATCATCTTCATCAACATTGCAGGCAAGTTCACACTTTGATCATATCCCTTTCATACCCAGTTTTTATGCATTAGTTTCACCCTCAAACATTGCATGAGTAGGATTCATAACATGTGGGTATTTGGAAGTAGTTGATGAGGTAGGAACCTATTGCCCTGCATTCAAACCTTGGGAGTTACTACTACGCTATGCTTATATTGCCATGCTATGCTCGTAGACGTGGATTGGGTTTGAGAGTATTCATGACAGATGTGAGATTGTTAATTAATGGTTTACTTAAGGTGGCAACTTAAACACACATCTGGGTGGATTGAGGTACCTGGGTATTCCAGGATTGCCTGTCTAGGCACCTGGGTAGACCAGGATTGCCTGTTTTTTTATGGACCGCCACCCAGGCTCAAAGGGATCATGAGATTTTTCATACTAGAAACTTCCGTGTGCAGCCACAAGCTATTATGGGCTCTAGCATAGTTGATTAAGTCGTGCGAACTCTTACAGGGTAGACTAGCAGATGTAGGGGAAAGTAGGTGTAACGGTCTATCCATCGTAAGGTGCTAGCGCTTCTGAAAGACTATGTCTCGGTCATCCGTCTTCTCAAACACCATGTAGTGCGAGAAACCAAACGGAGGCGATCGAGTCTTGTGGGGAAAAGTGTGCAAACCTCTGCAGAGTGTATAAACTAATCATGATTAGCCGTGTCCCCGGTTATGGACGTCTTGAGTATCTAGTACTTGGATTATCATGTGAATCTCATCACGTTACTTTAAATAATTTGTTGGGTTTTAATGATGATGCTTAATTGGGATTGAGAATGCTGTCAACCATTCTCAATGTTAACAACCACCATGATAGTTAAATAAAATTTATTCCTTTGTAGTAGGGAAAAATTGGCTTTTCGCAAAAACCTTATAACCATAGAGCTTTTCCACCAGCCAAATATGCATGTAGTGATAGCCTTTATTCATCATTCTCTATGGTGTGAATTTGCCAGTACATTCAATGTACTGACCCTTTGTGGCTGCAACGTCTCATGTTGCAGGAATCTTACGACGAGTAAGTGATACGTTAGGGTTACTATTTCTACACTCAACTTTGCCGTTGGTGTTGATGGGAATCCACAACCTTGTTACTTCCGCTATTTGGATTGAGGTAATAGTATTTACGTTACTTTTACATGTGATTTACCTCTGTTATAAATCCTCGAGTACTGTGTGTGTCAGCATACCGATCCAGGGATGACACTTAAGCACAGAGACTTGATCCATTCGGGTCGGGTCGCTACAAGATGGTATCAGAGCACATGTTGACTGTAGGACGTGACCCTAGAAACTGGCAAGCCCATAGCAAAGATTTTTCTCTACAACTTTCCCTTTCAAAAAGATCTTTTACCTCTCTTCTCTTCTGAGCTTATTCAAAAATTCCCTTTAGTGAGACCATACCCCTTTCCCCTTTTGACCACACGAAGATTCGACTGATGAGACCACTCCAAGAAGTACAAGATATCGGACAACTAAGACCACTTCGGAATGAAGAGTATTTTTCCGTGCATCTGAATAATGGAAACTACAATGGTTGAATACCGAAGACAAGTAGAATTTGAAGGCTCTGAAGAATTCCCAGATTTGTATGACCTAGGAAGGCTACCCTTATGGAACTTGGCAGACTATGGAAGTTGTCAATACCCGAGATCAAGGTGTATCAAAGAAAGACAGAAACAAGGAGCATGAGAACTCGAAGTTTTGTCAAAGAAAACCCTAAGGTAGGAGATATCAACTATGGAATGATAGCTCATGGGAATGACAAGAGCAGAAACACGGTTATCCGTGATGTCATCGCTCGCTGATGCTATTGTCACCGTGCTGAGCTAAGGATGCATTTCTTCAGAATGGATTTGATGGAAGAAGGCTGATGGAGCACCTATTAGTAAGAGGAAGTTTTAACCTTAGCCGGTGTATCACCAGGATCTCCATGAAGCCGTATTAGACAATGAAGCATTTCGTGAAGAACTCAGGAACCAAAAGCTGAAAGTAACCAAGCTGGAGGAGCTACAACCTCGAGATACCAGAGATTTGTCAGGAACTGAAGGACAGTATGACCATGGTTCATGCCAAGGATGTTGAAACCTAGAAGTTTGAAACGCAACTCTAGAATATTAAAGGACGTCACGATAGACTTTACGACAACAGAAGTGATCTGGCAAAAGGATTTGAGAAAGACAAGCATGATCGGAAGAAACCATTGGAGGCATGAACAAGACTTGAACGACCTTGAAGATTTATTAACCTCTAGAAGACCAAACCCCTGTTATATGCCTACGCTAGATGCGACGTTTGTGAGCTGTCATTTGTTTGATGTTTTCCGACAGCCCCAAATAAAATCTGTCTTTTCAAAACTTTTGTTTGTATTGTGTGTATCCCTCTCCCTCTCTCTTATCTCACCCCAAACCCATGGACCCAATAGAGGATGAATGGAGATGAGCTTGTATTTTCTGGACCGATGAGTCAATTGGAGACGGACCGATGGATTCAGAACATGGAGGATCACATGAAGAATAACCCTATAGTCGGAAAGGATATGACCCAGCATGCTCTTCAGTGCTTTGAAAGAGGTGCTGCTACTTGGTGGAGGATGTACCAAACCATCAATGGATGGCAAGGAGTAACCACTTGGAAAGAATTTAAGTTGACTCTGCCAAAGTCTCGGCTTGTGTCCCAGAAGTTGAAGCCTTATGGAAAGGATATGAAGAAACCTTGTGCATGCAAGATTTGTGGAGAAATAGGACACACCCATAAAGAACACAAGGATGAATGCCCTAATTGTGAAGGAAGTCACCCAGTTGAAGAATGCCCAATTAGGCAGATTACTTGTTTCTTGTGTGAAGGGACTACCCACTATCCTGCTCAGTGTCACATTTACCCCATGGTACAACGAACCATTCAGCAAAAGAAAGAAGTAATGAAAGGAGCCCTCATGGAAATTTTAGAAGAAGTTGTGATGAAGGACGAGATAGAGGACACACCTAAAGAAGACCCGAGTAAACCCTGCACTAAGTCTTGCTATTCATGTGGAGAAGAAGGACACATCTCCCAAAATTGTTTGAATGGGGATCTAGTAGAATTCCCGACAGAGGAAGTAGAATATGACCCACAAGAAATAGAAGCCATGATTGGCATGGAAAGGTCCAGGAAGAGAAGCAGATTGGATTCCAGGAAGGACCTGAGTCATATCACCTGTTACAGGTGCAAGGAGTCAGGGCACTACCTCAATAGTTGCCCAAAAAGGAAACCTCGATACTTGTCAGAAGTAATATGTTTTAGTTGTAATGGAGCAGGGCACTTTGCCAGAGAATGCCCCAAGGAGAAGGAAACTTGTGCTAGATAGTTGAGTTTGCAACAAAAGAAATGGAGTAGTAGAAGTGAGAACATTTTCTTTTATATTGAGGTGTTGAGTTGAGACATGTAATGGAAAAGCGAGAGATTGTAATCATTGAGAATGAATAAAGTTAGCATCGTTGGTACTGATATGGATTTTATGAGTTGTTACTCTATGAAGAAGGATTTTGACCATTTCTAAGGATATGAGAAATATGGTCTATGGAAGATTTGTGCATTTTAAGGGTGGTAGTACCCTATAAGAACCCTTGACCCCTGGAAAAGATAAGGATACTCCACTGAGTGGATTTCGGACAAAATGAATACGAGTTTTGTCTCGATATGTGTGATACCCCAAGAGTATGTGGGATGAAGTTGGAGACCGTCAGTTGTTTGGACCAAATGTGATCAAGGAGTCAGAAGAGAATGTTAAGTTGATTCGAGATAGACTGAAGGTAGCTCAGTCCAGGCAGAAGAGTTATGCAGACTAAAAACGCAAGGAGGTAGTCTATGAAATTGGAGACAGAGCATGTCTTCGTGTGTCCCCTCTGCGAGGAGTTAAACGATTTGGAGTTAAGGGAAAGTTAGCCCCGAGATTTGTAGGACCATACCGAGTTTTGGAGCGTATGGGAGAAGTGGCCAACAAGTTGGAGTCACCCGAAGGACTGTCAGGAGTTCATGATGTGTTTCACGTTTCCCAGTTGAAGAAGTGCCATGCAGAGATGGCCAATATTCCCCTGTAAGGACGCTTGACCCTGGAAAGGATAATGATGTTCCACGAAGTGGAATATGGACTTCATAAGTATAAGTTTTTATCTCGGTATGAGGGATATCCCACGAGGATGAAGAGATAAATTACTATTGGATATAAAGGAGGTATGATGTCGGAAATATGGATCAATGGAAACTCCATGATGAGTCTGAGTAATCATGTCCTAGTTTGGTGCCAATAGAAGGAAGTAAGACAGTACAATTGGATGCATTTAAGAATACTAGGAAGTTGGAAGTTGGAATAATGATCAGTTGCCCGATGATAAGTTCAAGGACTACAAGTGATGAGATGTGCCATAACCCACAGGCCCCAGGACCTGCCAAGAAGCAAGCACATTCTTGCTGAAGGAAAAACCCTGGAGGAAGATACGACGTTTATCGACAGACGATTTTATAGGAGTTACGCAAAACCTGAGAGTTGTGAAGGAACGATAGATGTTTGTTTGGCTTGCAGAATCAATGGATTTATCCGAACCTTGGTTCGTCGACAAGAGAAATTCTGCAATGCTTGTGAGGATGACCGAGTGTTAGAATGCGAGATCCGCTAAACCGTATACAAGGTAATGATTTGGGTGCGGGATGGATTGATCACCATACCGACTTACTCTTATTATTCGCCTTGCTATATGGGATGGTAAATCTGAGTGACTTACCTATAGTAGAGAGACGATGATCAAAACCCTGTTTAAACCTTAGAATGGTATAAGAATTTTCCCTTGTACAAGGCAGCTTTTGCCAACCGTAGGTTATACGGTGAGGATCAACCAGACCCATTTCCTGCAGAAGGAACCATAAATTGTTGACCACCATGAGATATCGATAGTTGTTTAGTTTTGGCGCCAGACCCGTCAGCTAAGAAGACCCAGTCACAGAAGAACCTTACCAAGATGAAAGACAGAAGAATTGAGGAAAAGGTTATGCCACTACCGAAAGAGCCCAGATAAGGAATTATCCTGAAGATCTGAGAAGACCGACACTGTTAACAATATGGATGAAGTATATGAGTTTTGATGGAACCGTAACCATGCTTCTAAGGGTGGTAGCACCCCAGACCCCGGAGACGATTGATGAAATTTTGAAGAGACCCCGAACCTAACCTATTTCTTTCTAGCCTCTCCGAATCTCGAGGACGAGATTCCTTTTAAGGGTGGTAGGTTTGTAACATCCCAAAATTCTAAATTTTGGAATGTTATAATAAATAGATAGATTTGATTGATTTTGATTGATTGTGTGAAATTGAGTGAAATTCGAAACCTTTTTGAAAGTTAAATGAGAGGGAATAAAAGGACTTTCCCAAACTTTCATTTTGCATTCGTGATCTCCGTGAATTCAAATTCTTTTCACCACGAAACCCTGGAGAGAAGATGACATGACTTCTTCCATTTATTTAAATGACAAGGGGTGTTGAAAATATTTGAATTTCATTTGGAAAATATTTACAATTCTGAAACTTTATGCAACTCAATGATTTTCACGAGAGGAGATAAAATGACTTCTTCAAATTATATGAAATATGAGTTGGGAGTTTCAAAGGATCAAATTCAAAGTCTTTTGGAATTATTTTTTCAATTTGGAGTTATTTGGATTTTATTCAAATCATTTTTCTCCAAAAATAAAATACATGGAAAATAGGGTAACATGATTCCCTACAACAGAAAATTGGAGAGAAATAAATTTGATATCATTTTGATATTTTTAAAATGATTTTTGTTGGATCTTATTAGAGCAGGAGCACTGTTGGAATTATTAGAATTTGTGTGTATTTTACTTAATGCTAGAAAAATGTTCATGTCGTAGAAAATCTTTTTCTGAAAATTACGATATATAATATGCCTATATAAATTTTTTATTTTATATTGTTATTCGGTTTTCCTTCTGTTTCTATTAAAAAAACTGTACATGCGGCCCATATTTATTTATCGCCTACATGCGCAGTATAGTAGCTTCTGGCACCCCATTGTTTTTTCACTCTTAAATAGGCCAGGCCCAATCAGCCTTTTCTTTCTTTTTCTTTTTTTTCTCTTAGGCCGAATTTTGTAAAAAAACTGCAACGCAGCGTGCGCGCGGCCGGCCGAAGGCCTTTAGGCCATCCGCCTCTTTTCTTCTCTATTTTGTATATTTACGTCTACGTTTAGTCCCACATTGCCTAGCCTTTGACCTCTAAACCTCTTTTCCATCAATAAATATAGACCCATAGAGCCTCTAAAAATCATCCGATTCGGGTTAAATCAATATTTTGGTTTGACTAGATTCATTTAAGAAAAATATATTTCTCCTCTCCGGCGCGACTTCTAGAAATTTTCTCTTCTCTCCAAAGTCATCTTTTCTCTGCCTTTTAAAAGTATCTTTCTTTGTTTTTTTTCTTCTTATACCTCCGTAGTTTATTATTTTTAGACTAATATGATAAAATAATTAGATTATCAATTAGTCTACGTATTTATATATTAGACCCTAGCCCGTATCTATTTTTTCTTCCGTAAAACAACTTGGCCCTGATTTTTCAAATAGCCATAACTTTTTACTCGTTTGTCCAAATCCAACGAAACCAACGCCCACTTCTTCGTTATGATCCCTCTATCCAGTAATCCAACCCAAACATGTTTTTGAAATTTTAAAATTTCGAATTTAGATCAGATTTAATTCAAACTTCTTTTGATCATAACTTGAGTTTCGTAGCTCCGTTTAGTTGATTCTTTTTGCAAATCGAAGCTCTTGACCTAAACTTTCTGATAAGGCCAAATTCACATAATTTTGGTACTGTTAGAAATTGTTTTATGTTGCAAGAGTTATTTGCTTGGTTTTGATGTTTTCCGAATTGTCTTCTTCGTTCTTCCGATCTTTGAGTGATTGCTTATGTGTGGTTACTATTGCTTGCTTACGATAGATTGACCGGAGTGTGACGAGTAGAACTATCAAGAGTTTTGAGTGCGAATCATCTTCATCAACATTGCAGGCAAGTTCACACTTTGATCATATCCCTTTCATACCCAGTTTTTATGCATTAGTTTCAACCCTCAAACATTGCATGAGTAGGATTGATAACATGTGGGTATTGGGAAGTAGTTGATGAGGTAGGAACCTATTGCCCTGCATTCAAACCTTGGGAGTTACTATTACGTTATGCTTATATTGCCATGCTATGCTCGTAGACGTGGATTGGGTTTTGAGAGTATTCATGACAGATGTGAGATTGTTAATTAATGGTTTACTTAAGGTGGCAACTTAAACACACATCTGGGTGGATTGAGGTACCTGGGTATTCCAGGATTGCCTGTCTAGGCACCTGGGTAGACCAGGATTGCCTGTTTTTTTATGGACCGCCACCCAGGCTCAAAGGGATCATGAGATTTTTCATACTAGAAACTTCCGTGTGCAGCCACAAGCTATTATGGGCTCTAGCATAGTTGATTAAGTCGTGCGAACTCTTACAGGGTAGACTAGCAGATGTAGGGGAAAGTAGGTGTAACGGTCTATCCATCGTAAGGTGCTAGCGCTTCTGAAAGACTATGTCTCGGTCATCCGTCTTCTCAAACACCATGTAGTGCGAGAAACCAAACGGAGGCGATTGAGTCTTGTGGGAAAAGTGCGCAAACCTCTGCAGAGTGTATAAACTAATCATGATTAGCCGTGTCCCCGGTTATGGACATCTTGAGTATCTAGTACCTGGATTATCATGTGAATCTCATCATGTTACTTTAAATAATTTGTTGGGTTTAATGATGATGCTTAATTGGGATTGAGAATGCTGTCAACCATTCTCAATGTTCAACAACCACCATGATAGTTAAATAAAATTTATTCCTTTGCAGTAGGGAAAAATTGGCTTTTCGCAAAAACCTTATAACCATAGAGCTTTTCCACCAGCCAAATATGCATGTAGTGATAGCCTTTATTCATCATTCTCTATGGTGTGAATTTGCCAGTACATTCAATGTACTGACCCTTTGTGGCTGCAAAGTCTCATGTTGCAGGATATCTTACGACGAGTAAGTGATACGTTAGGGTTACTATTTCTACACTCAACTTTGTCGTTGGTGTTAATGGGAATCCACAACCTTGTTACTTCCGCTATTTTGGATTGAGGTAATATTATTTACGTTACTTTTTACATGTGATTTACCTCTGTTATAAATCCTCGAGTACTGTGTGTGTCAGCATACCGATCCAGGGATGACACTTAAGCACAGAGACTTGACCGTCTGAGGTCGGGTCGCTACACCGCGCGTCCAGACGGGGTCCCTCTTGGGCGCTTGGGGTTTCGGGTCCTGAAAAGAACCCGCCGGATTGTTTGCGTACCGCGCTTCCGGACAGGTCTCCTTCGACGTGAGCTGCGGTGCATCACCCTCAGCATTGGAGGTACACGGTGACGTGTTCGTGTGCGAACACACTTTTTGGCGACTCTGCTGGGGACGAAGCTTTGAACGGTCTCCAACCCGTTCTTGCTACGAAGAGATTGTCATCAAGTTGCTGCAATCTACAAAGGTAATATGAATACCCAATTCCCCTTTGTAGATGCAAATAATCCATATGTTGTTGCTGGATCACCTAATGAGCATAATGTATCGGCTAGCCATAGTTTTTTCGATCATGCATCTAATTATGCGCAAGGGCCAATGCAAAGCAATCTTCATGCTTCAAATTCTTATGATTTTAGCAACATACAACATATGTATCCAAACTCTCATGCATCGGCAACCCCACAAATCCATATGCCGATGAACAACATGATGGGTTTGGTTTATCAATTTGAAACACATCATGTTAAAATTTCCAATAGCATACAAGAAAGTGTTTGACCTTTTTATTCATCGACAACTAATTTTCAATATGTGAATCCAACCTTGCCGATGGATGGGAGAATTGGCCATGCTACTGCTAGCTATTCGGCCAGTTACTCTCAACCGTCATATGCTACACCTCATGTTAGTAATTTTTCGGCACCATACACAACTATAGATGCTCAAAATTCGGCTTCACACCTTTCAAGTCATAGCCGAATAAATGTAAATTTTACAGGAGCGGTTGTGCCAAATATTGTAGAAGATGAGGTAGTGGTGGCTGCATTGAAGAGTTTAGCCCAGAATAAGAGGATTAGTGCTATTTGCCTTGAACAACATGAAAAAGGGCTATTTCCTGATTGTGCCGCAATAAAAACTAGAGTTTTGCAAGAAGATGAATCTTTGCCAATTGATAAAATTGGCGAGCAAAAATATGGTTTTACAACAATGCATATGCCTTCACCTAGTACTAAATCATATTATACACCCCCTACACTACTGCAAAATTTCAGCAACACCTGTGTGTCATTGCCGAAAGAATCTAAAAACATCGGGGGGCAATCGTATCCGGAGTGGGCTAAAATTGAGAAAAATCTTAAAGCCAACTTTGCCGCTCGCCGGCAGAAACAAATAGAAAAACAATTGGCTCAAGTAAAAGAAGCATTGCCAATGGGTAGTATCAATGAAAAGAAGGATGATTCGGAACTTGAAAGTGCTTCGGTTGAAAAAGCCGAATCAAGTAGTATATATTCCGAATCCATCAAATCCAAAGAGGCAAGTATTATTGAGAAAGGGCATGGCAAGCATAGCAAAACAACCATGCTTGATTTTTCCGAAGTTAATGGAACCTACTTCCTGCCGTATGAGTTTCGTGCCATAGAAATTGACAAGCTTCAAGGACAAGAACAAGTAGCCGAACAAAGTTCGATTGACAAAGATCTTCAAATTTATGATGCATGAAATCAAGAAGAAAATTGTGACATGGTGTTGGGAAGTCATCCAGAAGCAAAGCACAATATTATTCATCATATGCAATCATCATGCTCTCCCAACATATTTGAAGAGGTATGTCTAGCAAGTAATTTACCTATTTTCAGATTTGGTCACAACTTTATTGTTGATGCATCTATTAGAAAAATTCTAGTAAGTAATTTTCAAAGACCAATGAAGAAGGGCAATTTACTTGTTAGCAATAAAATTGTTACTAAGCATATCGGTCAATATATTGTACCATTCAAAGAGACCGATAGTGACTTATTACTGCAGCCATAGCTTTTCCCATTGCTTTACTTAAAGTTCATATCTAATTGGGTAGCTTTTCTTGCTTCATGCTTGGCTTATGCATGGTCTCAATTGAGACGTGTATGTTCTAACTACTTTGATTTCAGAAATTTAAAGCCAAGGTTAAAATCCTCTGAGCAAACCGATGCCAGTATAGTTTCTTATCCAAAGACATCGGAGATAGAGTGCAAAACACAATGCATAGCCGAATGGGGTGATGCAACATCTGAACCATTCGTTTCCTTAACTCCAAAGCCGTTCTCACAACAAGATCGGCTAGAGAATAAAAAGTTTACCTTCAATTCAAGCATGTGTGATCAAATATTTAATTTGTTGTTGAGAAATAATTATATTAGAATTCTTGATCACTATGTTGACCCATTTGTCCAGGGACGAATGTATTGTAAGTTGCATGATTCGTCCAAGCATAATTTTGAGGATTGCAACATGTTTCGTCAAATAGTTAAATCGGCCATTGATAAAGGACGATTGAAATTTGTTGAGACACCAAGAGATGACCAGTCTATTCCGATTGGTCCCGATGGCAGAAAGTTTTTGCATCAGCTACTTCAAGCCGATCCATTTAAAGAGAAGGTAAAAATTGCAGGTGATGGGATCAAGCTTTCAAGTAAAGAAGTTGTTAAAGAGCATAATGAACATAATCTTGAGGGCGAAAATTCCATCGAACCTACAATGGAGACGCCCAGGACTGGGGGCAGCAAGCAAATTCAGAGATCGGTGCAAGCACAACCAAAGGAAACAAAGGCCGCAATAAGCACAAGTGCAAGAAATCCAAGGTCACTTTTGCACAATTATTATATAAATATCAAAAGAAGAGTGAAGAGTTCTTATCGGCCAACTAATGCAAAAGCATCAAGATCACCCCCAAGGCGCAAATATGAGGATCGGTATTGGAAAAGTGAAATTTTTCATGCAACATATTCATATCCTTATTTTGGGCCGCCAATGCCAATGTCGTGGATGCCTTCCTGTGCTCATGGTAGATTCATATCCATCATGGGACAGGTATGATACAAGGGCACATTCTCCATCTTATTTTAAACCATCTCACCAATATTATGCAGTTCCAAGAAGATCAACATTTGAACAATCACATGTTAAAGACCGTTTCAATCATAAGGAATCGGTCCTGAGCTCAAGAAAGAAGAAAAAGATGATCAAACAAGTATATCGAGTTAAAAAAGATGGTCGCAAGAGTGCCAATTCAGATTTGATCTTAAAGGATAAAGAGCCAATTAAAGTGTTGACATTGGCTACAAAAGGCAAAGAAGTGAAGCAATCAATTGATAAAAATCAGAGTGCCAAATCTGAAGAAAAGACGTTGAGGGTGCACAAGGTCCAAAACGAGTTGCCATTGGTTGAAGCAAAATCATAGCCGACATGCCCACTCGGCTTGTCGTATTGGCAAAAGAAGGAATTACAAAATCTTAGTGCACAAGAGCTGAGAAAGAAGAACATGGCATGGGTTCCCAAGAAGATCAATCATGACAAAAATGATTTGCATGCTTCTATTGCAACAAGTACAATAAAAATAAAGAAAGAGAAGGATGGAAGCAACAAACAATTAAGCCGAAGGTGTGCATCACAACATCAAAATCTTCAGTTAGCACATCATCCATTTTCTTCAACCATGCAATTGATGCCTTTTCCATGGAATTCATCCCTAGGTATGATCAATTACCCTCCATGGATTCATTTTGATCCGTGGATGCAACACAATTTTCTATATCATGAGAGGGTATTACCAAATCACTATACATTTGGTTAGTTTCATTTTTGTTGCTAATATAAAAGGGCCAAAATATTTTATTACTATTTAATTTGTTTATTTCGGCTATACATACTTTGGTCGGTGAATTTTACATGGACCTCATGGTAATGGCCGATATTTATCTATCACCCTAAGAATATGTCAAAGCATGGATGATGTAGTATCCTAACATCGTCCTTAGTTCAATTGGAGACCAAAACAAACTAGATGTTCATTGATATTGTCCTAGTCTTTCTAGTACCATGGGGGTTATTTTTATGGTTAAAATTGTAGCAATGGCCAAGGTGTTGGTATTGTTTATATATCTCCTTATGGTGTTATTTTGTGAAGCCTCATGCCGCTTAAAATATTTATGCACAAATGATCAAAGCCGAATATGCATTGTTATTCGGATTGGAGCTTTTCCTTGCTATAGGTGATATACATATTGATGCTTTCAATGATTCGTTATTAGTAGTGCAACAAGTATCCAAGGGTTATCAACGTTTTGATGAATCACTTATAGTTTATCTTTTGGTATGTCTAGATGCAAGATTTACCTTGGGTTGCTTTAAAATTGTTCATATATCTAGACATGACAATTGGAGAGAGTTGGCATAGCAAGCATTCGGCTACCATGTTGGTCATGGTGTATGGCACATCTATCAATAGCTGATGCTTATTCTTGCCAACATAGGTAAGGCCGAATTGGAGCTCACCATCTCGGCCACTAATGAAAATCTTATGCAGATGAAGTAAGGATTGAAGGAAGTTCATTCTTGATTATCTGCAAAATCCTAGAAAAAGGGAGAACAATATGGTTCGGAGGATGGTTTTAGTCTATGGAACCTTATCACCGGATTGTTATAAAGCTGAGAAGTTTTCACCCAAGTTTGCCTCAAGAGGTTCAAACAAGCAATGGCTGATATATACTTATTGTCCTAAGAACATGCAAAATGGCCGATGGAGTGTTGACATCGTCCTTAGAAAAAACATCGTGCAAGTTATTTTTTGGCACACAAGTTTGCCAAAAAATAGGGGGGCATGTGTTGACACCAGATTTTGACATGGCCAAGAACTTAATTAGGATGGCCTCAAATGGAGAAGTGCTCAAAGTGAGAAAGTTCTGTATCATCAAAAGGAGAAACTTTCATATTTGGGCCATATCCATCCGGTCTCATCTCTAAGGCCGAAGTTGTGTTTGAAGTACTCAGATTTTATATTCAGAACACTATTCAGCTGATTACGCCCCCAAGATGGCTTCATATGAGAAATGTTTCTACATGGATTGTCTTTGTCTCGTCGAGACGATCGATTTCGATATAAAAAACGTCTAAATCGGAGTTCGCATGCAAAATTTAGAGCCAAAATAATGTGCTGCATAAGTTTGCCCCAGAAATTCCGGGCAAAACTTCCGGGTAGGTTCCGGGCTAAACCGAAAGTTTGCATGCGGTGCGCCCCGAAAACTGGAATTTTAACATTGTTTGCAGATTTACGGGGCCGATTTCGACATCAAGATGACCTCGGATGAAAAAGTGATAAACTGAAGACTTTTTCTCCATTGCAAGATCTGAAACTTTGCTTTTGGGACCATCGTCATCCGAAGTAGTATGCGGCCTGCAGATTCAGTGCAAGAGGGCTACTTGATATAATTTCAGCCCGGAAGTTTCGAGCCAGACCGGAAGTTCCGGCCCTCGTAGTCCGAGTTAGGGTAACTTTTGATGATTTGGACGTGATTTAAGTCATTTTCTTGTACGGGAAGTCCATCCGCCTCATATATATGTAGGGGGTGAAGGCCGATTGAACAACACACAATCGAACAATCAATCATCTTTTTACCCTAGTTTTACATCTCTCCCTTGTTCTTTCTCTCTCGTTCTTCATTTGTTCTTCGTTGAAGGGCAGCGATCCTCGAGGCTCTAGGGGTGGGCAAACCGACCTAGGGCAGCCCATAGCCACCGCGCGTCCAGACGGGGTCCCTCCCGGGCGCGTGGGGTTTCGGGTCCTGAAAAGCACCCGCCGGATTGTTTGCGTACCGCGCTTCCGGACGGGTCTCCTTCGACGTGAGCTGCGGTGCATCACCTTCGGCGTTGGAGGTACATGGTGACGTGTTTGTGTGCGAACGGATGTAGATGAATTAACTCAAGCAATATGATGAAAACCCCATCTTGTTATCCTCGATGGCAACAATACAATACGTGTCGGTTCCCCTTCGTTCACTAGGATCGAGCACCGCAAGATTGAACCCAAAGCTAAGCACTTCTCCCATTGCAAGAAAAACCAATCTAGTTGGACAAACCATATCGATAATTGGAAGATACTTGCAAAGATATCAAATCATGCATATAAGAATTCATAGGAGATTCAAATAATATTCATAGATAAGTTGATCATAAATCCACAAATCATCGAATCTCGGCAAACACACCGCAAAAAAGTATTACATCGAATAGATCCCCAAGAACATCGAGGAGAACTTTGTATTGAGAATCAAAAAGAGAGAAAAGGCCATCTAGCTACTACCTATGGACCCATAGGTCTGTGGTAAACTACTCATGCTTCATCGGAGAGGCAATGGGGTTGATGTAGAAGCCCTCCATGATCGAATCCCCCTCCTGCAGAATGCCGGAAAAGTCCCCTAGATGGAATCTCACAGGTACAGAAGGTTGCGGCAGTGGAAAAGTGGTTTCGTGGCTCCCCTGCAAGGTTTTGGGATATTTGAGAATATATAGGCGGAAGAAATAGGTCGGTGGAGTCACGAGGGGCCCACAAGGGTGGGGGGCGCGCCTCCCGACCATGTGGCCGCCTCGTGGCTTTCCTAACGTGCACTCCAAGCCCTCTGGATGTCTTATGGTCCAAGAAAAATCATCGAGAAAGTTTTATTCCGTTTGGACTCCATTTGGTATTCCTTTTCTGTGAAACTCTAAAACAAGGAAAAACAAGAACTGGCACTGGGCTCCAGGTTAATAGGTTAGTCCCAAAAATCACATATTAATGCATATAAAACATCCAAAATAGATAATATAATAGCATGGAACAATCAAAAATTATAGATACATTGGAGATGTATCAAGCATCCCAAGCTTAATTCCTGCTCGTCCTCGAGTAGGTAAATGATAAAAACAGAATTTTTGATGTGGAATGCTACCTAACATATTTATCCATGTAATTCCATTTATTGTGGCATGAATGTTCAGATCCGTATGATTCAAAACAAAAGTTTAATATTGACATAAAAACAATAATACTTCAAGCATACTAACAAAATAATTATGTCTTCTCAAAATATCATGGCCAAAGAAAGCTTATCCCTACAAAATCATATAGTCTGGCTATGCTCCATCTTCATCACACAAAATATTTAAATCATAGACAACCCCGATGACAAGCCAAGCAATTGTTTCATACTTCTAATGTTCTCAAACTTTTTCAACTTTCACGCAATACATGAGCATGAGCCATGGACATAGCACTGTAGGTGGTATAGATGGTGGTTGTGGAGAAGACAAAAAGAAGGAGATAGTCTCACATCAACTAGGCGTATCAACGGGCTATGGAGGTGCCCATCAATAGATATCAATGTAAGTGAGTAGGGATTGCCATGCAATAGAGGCACTAGAGCTATAAGTTTATGAAACCTCAAAATGCAAACTAAGTGGGTGTGCATCCAACTCGCTTGCTCACGAAGACCTAGGGCAATTTGAGAAAGCCCATCATTGTAATATACAAGCCAAGTTCTATAATGAAAATTCCCACTACTATATGTAAGTGATATCATAGGAGACTCTCTGTCATGAAGATCATGGTGCTACTTTGAAGCACAAGTGTGTTAAAAGGATAGTAACATTGCCCCTTCTCTCTTTTCTCTCATTTTTTATTTGGGCCTTCTCTCATTTTTTGCCTCTTTTTTTCGTCTAGAGTCTCATCCCGACTTGTGAGGGAATCATAGTCTCCATCATCCTTTCCTTACATGGGACAATGCTCTAATAATGAAGATCATCACACTTTTATTTACTTACAACTCAAGAATTACAACTCGATACTTAGAATAAAATATGACTCTGTATGAATGCCTCCGGAGGTGTACCGGGATGTGCAATGAGTCAAGAGTGACAATTATGAACGGTGGCTTTGCCACAAATATGATGTCAACTACATGATCATGCAAAGCAATATGACGATAATGGAGCGTGTCATATAAACGGGACGGTGGAAAGTTGCATGGCAATATATCTCGGAATGGCTATGGAAATTCCATAATAGGTAGGTATGGTGGCTGTTTTGGAAGGTATATGGTGGGTTTATTGTACCGGTGAAAGTCGCGCGGTACTAGAGAGGCTAGCAATGGCGGAAAGGCGAGAGTGCGTATAATCCATGGACTCAACATTAGTCATAAAGAACTCACATACTTATATAAAAAATCTATTAATCATCGAAACAAAGTACTACGCGCATGATCCTAGGGGGATAGATTGGTAGGAAAAGACCATCGCTCATCCCCGACCGCCACTCATAAGGAAGACAATCAAGAAATAAATCATGCTCCGACTTCATCACATAACGGTTCACTATACGTGCATGCTACGGGACTCACAAACTTTAACAGAAGTATTTCTCAAATTCACAACTACTCACTAGCATGACTTTAATATCACCATATTCATATCTCAAGACAATCATAAGGAATCAAACTTCTCATAGTTTTTATTATATCCCTCCTAGATGCCTATCATATTAAGACTAAATTTATAACCAAAGAAAATTACCATGCTGTTTTAAAGACTCTGAAAATAATATAAGTGAAGTGCAAGAGTTCATCAATTTATATAAAATAAAACCACCGCCGTGCTCTAAAAAGATATAAGTGAAGCACTAGAGCAAATTTGCCTAGCTCAAAAGATATAAGTGAAGCACATAGAGTATTTTAATAAATCATGATTCATGTGTGTCTCTCTCAAAAGGTGTGTACAGCAAGGATGATTCTGGCAAACTAAAAAGAATAGACTCAAATCATACAAGACGCTCCAAGCAAAACACATATCATGTGGTGAATAAAAATATAGTCTCAAGTAAAGTTACCGATAGACGAAGACGAAAGAGGGCATGCCTTCCGCGGCATCCCCAAGCTTAGGCTCTTGGTTGTCCTTGAATATTACCTTGGGGTGCCTTGGGCATCCCCAATCTTAGGCTCTTGCCACTCATTATTCCATAGTCCATCAAATCCTTACCCAAAACTTGAAAACTTCACAACACAAAACTCAACAGAAAATCTCATAAGCTTCATTAGTATAAGAAAATAAATCACCACTTTTGGTACTGTTGTGAACTCATTATTTATTTCTATTGGTGTAATATCTAATGTATTCCAACTTTTCCATGATTCATAGCCCCTGATACTAGCCATAGATGCATCAAAATAAGCAAACAACACGCGAAAAACAGAATCTGACAAAATCAGAACAGTCTGTAGTAATATGGATATTTCGAATACTTCTGTAACTCCAAAAATTCTGAAAAATTAGGAAGACCTAAAAATTTGTTTATTAATCTTCTGCAAAAATAATCAATATTTTATCACTCTCTTGTTAAAAATTAGAATTGTTTTCCTAGGTGCAAAAGTTTCTCTTTTTCAGCAAGATCAAATTAGCTATCATCGTAAGCTATCCCAAAGGTCTTACTTGGCACAAACACTAATTAAAACACAAAACCACATCTAACCAGAGGCTATATGAATTATTTAATGCAAAACAGAACCTACAACGCAAAAAAAGTTGGGTTGCCTCCCAACAAGCGCTATTGTTTAACGCCCTTAGCTAGGCATAAAACACGAACAGATCTAAGTGTTTTCATCTTTGGCATGCAATCCATAAGTGGCTCTCATAATAGATTCATAAGGCAATTTAATTTTCTTTTTTGGAAAGTTTTCCATGCCTTTCCTTAACGAAAATTAAAATCTAATGTTTTCTTCTTTCATATCAATAATTGCACCAATCTTTCTAAGGAAAGGTCTACCAAGAATAATAGGACATGTAGGATTGCAATCTATATCAAGAACAATGAATCTACTGGCACATAATTCCTACTTGCAACAATAAGAACATCATTAATTCTTCCGATAGGTTTCTTAATAGTGGAATCTGCAAGATGCAAATTTAAAGAACAATTATGACATTCACGGAAACCTAACACGTCACAAAGAGTTTTTGGAATCATGGAAACACTAGCACCCAAATCACACAAAGCATGGCATTCATAATCTTTAATATTAATCTTAATAGTAGGTTCCCACTCATCGTAAAGTTTTCTAGGGATAGAAACTTCCAATTCAAGCTTTTCTTCGAAAGATTGCATCATAGCATCAACGATATGCTTAGTAAAAGCTTTGTTTTGACTATAAGCATGAGGAGAATTCAACATGGATTGCAACAAGGAAATACAATCTATTAAAGAACAATTATCATAATTAAATTCCTTGAAATCCAAAAGAGTGGGTTCATTGCTACTTAAAGTTTTGACCTCTCCAATCCCACTTTTATTAATTTTTGCATCAAGATCTAAAAACTCCAAATCATTGGGACTCCTTTTAACTAAAGTTGACTCATCTCCAGTCTCATCTTTATCAAGATTTATATTGGAAAACAAAGATTCAATAGGAGTCACATCAATCACTTTAAGATCTTCATCATTATTCTCACGGGAACTAGAAGAACACGCTTTTATAAACCAATCTTTTTAGCACGCATCTTAGCGGTTCTTTCTTTGCACTCATAAATGGAAATTATCATGGCTTTGAGAGACTCATTGATATCATGCTTAGGTGGAATAGATCTATGTTTCAAGGAATCAACATCAAGAGAAATTCTATCCATGTTCCTAGCTAAATCATTAATCTTAAGCAATTTTTTTGCGAACTTATAAATTCTTTAACACTATTCTCAAAATCATAGGGCATATTATTATAATTTCCATAAGAATTGTTTGAGGAATTACCATAATTATTAGAGGAATTACTAGGAAACGACCTCGGATTAAAATTACCTCTATACGTGTTATTACCAAAATTGTTCCTACCAACAAAATTCACATCCATAGATTCATTATTGTTTTCAATCAAAGTAGAAAAAGGCATATCATTAGCATCAATAGGAGCACTCTTTCTAGCAAATAATTTCATAAGTTCATACATCTTTCCACTCAAAACATTAATCTCTTCAATCGCATGCACTTTTTTACTAGTGAAAGATCTTTCCGTATGCCATTGAGAATAATTAACCATAATATTATCTAGGAGTTTAGTAGCCTCTCCTAAAGTAATTTCCATAAAAGTGCCACCCGCGGCCAAATCTAAAAGATTTCTAGAAGTCAAATTCAAGCCAGCATAAAATTTTTGTATGATCATCCATAAATTCAAACCATGAGTGGGCAATTTCTAATCATTAATTTCATCCTCTCCCAAGATTGTGCCACATGTTCATGATCAAGATGCTTAAAATTCATAATATCATTCCTAAGGGAGATGATCTTAGCTAGAGGAAAATACTTGGAAATAAAAGCATCTTTACACTTATTCCATGAATCAATACTATTTTTAAGCAAAGATGAAAACCAAGTTTTAGCGTGATCCCTAAGCGAGAACGAAAATAGCTTTAATTGGACAATCTCATTATCCACATCTTTTTTCTTTTGCATATCACACAAATCAATGAAATTGTTTAGATGGGATGCGGCATCTTCACTTGGAAGGCTGGAAAATTGATCTTTCATAACAAGATTCAACAAAGCAGCATTAATTTCACAAGATTTTGCATTAGTAGCAGGTGCAATTAGAGTACTAATAAAATCATTATTGTTGGTGTTGGAAAAGTCAGACAATTTGGTGACAAAGCAAGCAATCCAACACACGAGCTCACAAAAAGCAAACAAAGAAGACGAACGGAAGAGGGGCGAAGAAAAGGCAAATCTTTTCGAAAATTGTTTTAGAAGTGGGGACACTACAAAAAAAGACACATTCGTGACATTTTGGGCCAAACGAATTTTTTTTGCCATATTGATGACACTTCTATGATGATAATTGTGACAAAACCCGGTATCATCATAGATGTGGTGGGGTCCTACTTCTATGACAAAAAGTCATGACAGAAAATGGGCTTCTCGTCCTGGGCGGGCCGGAGACGCAGCTGCATGACATTCTTTGGGCTGTCCATGACGGAAAAAAACCATGGTAGAAGCGAGGGCGCGGAAAATATCGGGGAGTTCCCGGTTACGGTGGGTGGTCGGGGGCCGAGCAATGCACGTTTCTCTCGTACGTACGCGCGTGTGTGTGAGGCGTTGGGCTCTAACTGAACTCGAGTGATTGCACTGCAGGCTACGCATTACTAAACCCGAGCGATTGATCGATCCTTGCTGTTAACTAAACCCGAGTGATTACTTCGCTACTGCTGCTAACTGAAGCCGATCGAACATTGCTGCCTCCTTCCCTTGATGAACAGTGAGCGTTGTTGAGGGGGTTTGGATGGACAGTTCCTGGTGGGGGTTTGGATGAACAGGACCCCATGGTAGTAGAGGTCGTTGCCGCTGGATGAACAGTACCCTGATCGGTTAAGTCGGTGGATGAACAGGACCCCGTGGAGGGCTGGATGAACAGGACCCTGTGGAGGGCTGGATGAACAGTAGCCGGTGGAGGGCTGGTTGAACAGTAGCCGGTGGAGGGCTGGATGAATAGTAGCCCGTGGAGGGGTGGTTGAACAGGACCCCGTGGAGAGGGCTGGTTGAACAGTAGCTAGTGGAGAAGCGCACGGTGGAGGCTGGATGAACAGGAGCCCGTGGATGAACAGTCGCAGGTGGAGGCTGGAGGAGGTCAACGGTGGATGAATAGGACTCCGTGGAGGCTGGAGGAGGTCGATGGTGGAGATGAACAATATCCCGTGGAGTCCCGTTTGCGGTACGCCACACCCCTCCCGATGAACAGGACCCCCGTTTCGACCATAGCACTCCAACACAAGTCTGTTTCCTCCATTTTGCGGTATGCCACACCCTTCCTGATCAACAGGACCCCGTTTCAACCGTAGGAGGTCAGTTTCCTCCGTTTTGTGGTACGCCAGACCCCTCCCGATGAATAGGATCCCGTTTCCATCGTGGCCGGTCAAACACAAGGCCGTTTCCTTCGTTCTGCGGTACGCCAGGCCTCGTTTCCATCGGCTATTACGTCCAAGCCGGTTGGCTCTCGATGAATACGACGTATACCGACCCAGTCGGTTGCCTCCCAATGAACAGGACATTGTTTCTCCATTCCGACCCAGCCAGTTCGTTGCCCGATGAACAGGACGCCATTGCTGCCGTCTGTTGCCTCTCCATGTACACAAGCCCTGGCCGTCCGTATATATGCACGAGTAGGCGTTCGAGACCCCGCCCGTATGTACATACTTGGCCGTATTTTCTTTCTTGCACCCTGGCCGTTGTACGTACGTGTACATGCTACGTGTGCGCCTCTACTACGACACGTGCATGCCTCTACTACGACACGTGCCCTTCCTTACACGGCCACGGTTCATCGCTGCAGCCTGCAGACAGACCGATCGACTAGTATGTACATACACGTTCGCCACCAAAATGACAGCGCTACGTATGCTTCGACCAGGTGGGTCCCGACTGTCAGGCACTAATTTGCGTGCGAAGATGTAGCTGGTGGGTCCCAGCAGTCAGGGGGCAAATCATTTTTTTTGCCCATAATATGGACGCACTTCCTTGTGTGCGAAGATGTAGCTGGTGGGTCCTAGCAGTCAGGGGGAAACATTTTTTTCGCGAAATACGGTGGCCCGTCCGGTGGGTCCCTGCTGTTAGGTGGAGGAATCATTATTTTGCGCGTAATAAGGAGGCATTTCCTTGCTACGGCTGTGGACCCAGCTGTCAGCCTCTCCACGTACAGTACTCTTCCGGAAGTCGTTCGTTGACCACATTGACCACGCCACGCCGAGAGCACCAGGGCGATGGACGATGGCAAGGCCTAGGAAGGGGACAACACGGAGCCGGGGAAGATGCGATAGTGGATGCCCACGCGGAGGGGAGTACATGGGTTGACTTCTTCGGCTACGGTGTGAGGCTGCCATCGCTGGAGAATAACAGGAGGTGTGGGTGAGTATAGAGGGATGGCATGGCCAACGGTGGCAGCACAGCCGGCCATGGGAGGCAGGAGCAGGCGGCACGGCCGACGCTTGTTTGGGCGGCTGGAGCAAGAAGACCAGAGGTTGAAGAAGCACGACGACCGTTGGATGGACATCGTACGGTCACTGGAGCTAGAATCGTTCATATTGACTAAGTTGACAAAGCCCTCCGTTCTCGTCAACTTAGTAGGCCTACAAGTCAGCCTCACATTATGTTGGGTCCTCGCTAGCAGGGGGTATTCATTTTTTTTGTGCGTAATAAGGAAGCACTTCCTGGCATGCGAAGATATAGCTGGTGGGTCCAAGCTGTCAGTGGCTGGAATGTTTTTTCGCGAAATACAGAGGCCCTTTCGGTTGGTCCCAGATGTCAGGTGGAGGAGTCATTATTTTGTGCGTAATAAGGAGGTATTTCCTTGTGTGCGGCCATGGACCCAGCTGTCAGCCTCTCCACGTACAGTCCACTTCCGATGGATGTCGTTCGTTGACCACGCCGCACCGAGAGCACCAGGGCGGTGGACGACGACGAGGCCTACGAAGGGAACGACACGGAGCTGGGGAAG
Organism: Triticum aestivum; assembly: GCF_018294505.1. Taxonomy (NCBI): domain Eukaryota; kingdom Viridiplantae; phylum Streptophyta; class Magnoliopsida; order Poales; family Poaceae; genus Triticum; species Triticum aestivum. Next base: position 159,953,640 of record NC_057797.1, on the reverse strand, counting down.
ACACGACAGTTGCTGCCCACGCGGTGGGGAGTACGAGGGTTGACTAGTTCGGTTGTCGTCGCCGGAAAATAACATGAGGTGTGGGTGAGTAGAGGGATAGCTAGGCCAGGGATGCGAGTATGGTGGGGCCGTGAGGCCTGCCCGGCAGCACAGCCGGCCACGGGAGGCGGGAGCAGGCGGCTTCGCCGGCGCTGGTTTGGGCGGCTGGAGCAGGAAGATCAGAGACTGGAGAAGCACGATTGCCGTTAGATTGGGTAGAGTCGATTGTTGACTAAGTTTCTTTTTTTGAGAAACCTTGTGTACGCATGAACTTAGTAGGCCCAGAAGTCAGCCTCAAAATCTGTGGCCGACAACATAGAGCCCATTTGCTATTTTTTAATAATTTGTAGCCCATTTGCTAATTCTTAAGTAATTTATTACAGCCCATTTTTTGACCAGGACCACGATCAAAAAGTTCAACCTTATTTTGCATATTTTGGTGGAGTCCGAACTGTTGTAATCCCGAAATGATAAACATTTTTTCAAGAACTTATTGATTTGCCAAAAAATCATTTTGTTTTTCTAAGAAAACAAGACATGGGACAATTGAGTTGGTTTAAGGGAAAACAAGTGGTAAAAAAATCAGCGCTGGGAGGGAAAACAACAACAAAAATAAGGATGTAAATATGAAAAGGGAACTTTATGTATTTTCAATATAATGATACATGTATATGAACTAGTAAAACTATAGGTAGAGATTAGAAAACGGAAGTAGGACATGGCGTTTCAAGAGGAAAATAGAACCGGGTTGTGTGTTTGATTTAGTAAAAAAATTGCCAGCGGATGTTGTAAGACAAAATATAACTAACGCTGGCGGGCTAGAGGCCAATAGATACCTGCTGGATCTTTGTGCCCCGTTGTCGTCATGGGCTAGGCCTGTTAAAAATAAAACCAAGCCTGGGCAGTCTACAACCTAGTTGAAACTTGCTCGACCTGAAAAAACAATATACCTGCTCAATAAACGAGAGAATTCTGCAAGTACAGACTGATAACTGGGATGTAGCAAGTATATTGTTTTTTCATCGTGATAATAAGTGCATGCACTTGTTTCAAAAAATTTGGAGAACTGGGAATTCGAACGGCATGTTCTTATGCTATCCATCAAATAAAAATCAGGTGCCTGAAAATTCGTTTCAAAACAAATGATTCAGCTTTATATCCACGTCGACCCTCAGCATGATGGTTGGAAGCAAATGCCAAGTTCATACCAAAAGATCATTAACAACAACACCAACTTGCGCATGACAAGGTAGTACAAGTACCAATACCAAACTAACTTATAATCTTTTTAGTCCTGGCCCTAGTGTTCGTGTGGTAGAAAATTTTGCAGAAGACCAACTCCCGCTCCTTCTCTTGCTCCAGGTCCCCGAGGTGGTACTGGTGCATCACCCAGTTGGTCCTTTGCTGGTCAAAGTTCTTTTTTATTTTTTTATTTTTGTGGGAATGGTCAAAGTTTTGGTTGGTGTGCAGCACCAGAACCTTTTTGCTGCCCGTCTGCCGGCCATTGACCATCACCGGCAAGGTATTGCCAGTCTTGTGCCACATCGCGTGCATGCCGCACTCCGACTGTATCTTGCGACGCGTCCACGTGCCCCTTACGAACGCCCAGGAATTGCGCTGGAAGAAATGCTTGCTTAGGCCACTCAGTGTGATACATGTAGTATTGTCGAATACATGTTTTAGTGTACGTAGTTGGCATTTTCATAACATCTTTGGCATGTTGCAGTCACTTGTTTCACTTGTTATTAACTGTAAAATTGTAATTGCTTCACTAGGTCTATGTCCAAAAAGAAAATAGAGCTATAAACAAAGGAATATGTTTGTGGATGTAGACGGCCGATCGGTGTCTTACCTGGAAGTTTCTCGGGATGGGTGTAGCATATGCCGTGCTCGGTGTCGATGGTTGGTATGAACAAATCGACGAGAGGGTGAGATCTCGCACTGTCAGCACTCACTTTGGCCTCAAGATGCTCGATCAGCTCCTGATCCGTGGGATCGAACTTGACGCCAGCCGGCAGCACTGACCAATCCTTCTTGGAGGTGCATCGGTTAATTCCAGTTATATGGTACTCAATGTATGATCAAATCGACTGTTTTAAGTGAATGATGAAAGATTTCGACAGATAAGTGGTAGTACTGCACATCTGAAGTCCACAATACCCAAACACGCCGCCGGGGTTCTTGTGTCACCTCACGCGCAGCATGTTGTCACGTCAATTCAATGTGAGGACATGATGAATAATTTGACCGACGTATACTAGTACTGCTACTGTACTTTACTTACTAGTCGTATTTAGTGCCACATTTTAACCATAGGTTTAACTAACAAAATGTCAATGCATGTCACTGAAAATTAATCCATTGGAAACTATGTTCAAATATGAATAAAACGATATAATTTTTTGTGACATGCATTAACATTTAGTTAGTGAAATTTATGGTCAAAATTTGACACAAATTACGAAGGGGGCGAGTAAACCAGGAGGGAGGTAGTAGTACGAGTAGCACAATATACGGTATAGAGGACTAGTACAAATTTAGAAATGGGGTAAGAAGTTACAAGGCTGTGCGACAGACTTTATAGGCTACATGAGTAATACAAAATATAATTCCCATTGGACTACACTTTCACCAACAAGTACACACTTGAAGCCTAATTGACACACACACACACACACACACACACACACACACACACACACACACACACATAAACACTATTCTGATCACGGGATCAGAATAATATTCTGATCACAACCTGAACTGCCTGAGTACCGCGCTTGAACTTCCCTTTGTACGAACCCGACCTTCAGGCTATCTTCACAACCGTGCCTTCTACTGTGATTTTTTCTAATCATTCATGTTGTTTGTGATGTAAGTGTAATGTGGACACATTTTTAGAATCTAAATGCTTGTTTTGATTCGGAATCTAGCTCGTTGGCGGATTTGCTCTCGGGCGGTGATGAACATGGGTCTATTACAAGTTTGTTGCATGTACTGGATGTTCTAGAATCTCTAACAGGATGAGAATTGGGTTTAGGTATGAGTTTACTGTATGTTTTGTTGTTATTTTTGAACGAATTCGATTTGGTGTTCCACCGCCTCTGTTCTTCGTCTGCGGGAGTGGTTTCGACCGTTGTTTTAGATTTGTAGTTTTTCTGTTGAAATTGGCGGTGGATTTGCGTGCATTAATGAGACTGAATCCTGCCCATGTTGTTAATTCGATTAATTGGGCTCATACAAATCGAAATCCGGCGATTGGATCTTCTGCCTCCCGCCGTGGTTTTCTATTCGTGGGACAATATGATGAGAATCATTTTCTTGTTTATCTGGAGCATGATGACGTTTGAACTAGCGGTTGAATCCTTCCTGCGTTGTTAATTTGATTTGGCTGGCTCATTCATTCCAAAAATATGGATTGGACCTTCTGCCTCCCGCCGTGGTTCATTGTTCGAGCGGATAGCTTGATGGCGGATCATTTTTTGATGTTTTATCTGGAGTATGACGACGTTCGAAATGGGTTGTTGACATGTTGGAATTGACCCAAATGATTATATCTGGGAACCAAATTTGATTGGGGTTGTTTTTTAAACATTTTACGTTCTGTTGTACAAGCTGGACTACTATAACATTTGCAGTTGAACTTATGTGCTCTTTACGCATGCTTTTAGGAGATGAGGCAATACGATCTAGTCTGTTGCTATTTTTGTATAAAAAATCAAGTATGTTTTTATGTTGTTGACTGTCGTCATGTGTGTAACTGTGGAGCTGGACCACAAGCACATGCATCCTCTTTTTTTTCCTTTAATCTATGTTTTTGGGATAGTTTTTTGATCATCCACTATCTTCAGTAGAAGCTAGACTTCTTTTTTATTAATGGTTGAACTTCTGGTTTTCCACATTGCATTCCACATTTACAAGGCGAGGGTGCATGGTGCTCTATATTTTCTTTGTTTGGTTTTTTTGTAATTTTAATTCCTCAGATGTTCTTTTTAGACTTTTGTCTCATGAGCAATCATGGAATTAGCCCAAGTATGCATGCACTTTTTCTAGATCATCTAAGGGTCGTTGTACAAGCTGGACTTCTATGTTGTTCATACATGAACTTCTGCTATTCCTTCTTTGCAAGGTAATGCAGCAAGTCCTCTGTATTTCTTTCTTTTTTATGTTTTTTTTATTCTTCGCATTGGTTTGGAATTTTTTTGACTTAGTCCCATGAGCAACCATGGAATTGGCCAATGGATATGCGTATATTTTTTATTTTTCCTAGTATGTTTTTGTACTTATAATAGTTGTTGGTCTTCACTGAATAACTATCCTGAACTTCTGTATGATAATCATTTTTAACATGTTAATTTGAGGTTGTACAAAACTGTGAACTTCTATATCTTCACAATTTGAACTTCTTATTTATAATTTTGTTTGTTATTTTTGGATTTAAATATTTGTAGACATTTAAATCAGAATTGCACCTATAGACAAATGCGGTACCACGAGGCCGAGCAGGGGGAGGGGAGGAGGGTCGGGACCCCCTCCCCTCCCCCTGCGAGGCCGAGACAGGAATGAACTAGAGCAGGCGACGACGTGGCGTGCCGCGTCATCGCATGCGGAGGCGAGTACTCACATCCGTGACCCCACTATTTATCTTAGGGGTGTGGCTCTGGGGTGCGTGCGGTGCGGGTGGAAACAGAATAACCGCATTGCGTCCTGTCAAAACCTAGCGCACAGCAATGCGGTAGCGCAAGGCCGAGCAGGGGGAGGGGGAGGGACCCCTCCCCTCCCCTCGCGAGGCCGAGACAGGAACGAGCCAGAGCAGGCGACGACACGGCATGCTGCGTCGTCGCATGCGGAGGCGAGTCCGTCACATCGGTGACCCCACTATCTATATTGTTTTTATATTGTGTATTTTACTTAGATATGAACTTCATCTGTTTTGGTACTTGAACTTCTTCTTTTTGTTTCTTAGTGTTTATTTTTTCATATGCCTTTACTTCTTTGATTAGATTACTTGGACTTCTGTTCTTTCTCTTGTTTTTTAGGTGCATATTTGTGTATGTATTTTTTCTTCCCTTGGTAGTGTATTTGCCATCAATTTTTGGTTTTAAGGATATCAGCAGTGCTGTTGTGTGATCTTAACTCATTATAATAGATGCATTCAAATGGTGCATTCATTTATCTATACATGTATTTACCTTTTTAGCTGTTGTGGGGGTAAAATTGTAATTTTACCGGCGCCGCAACACCCACGACAGAGAGGCATTAAGTGCCCATCTCCCTCGCCACCACCTGTCAGAAAACTCCTCTCCCCTGTCAGTCGCTCTCCCCCCCTCTCCGTCGCCCCGCTGCCTTCGTCCCCTCCAACTCACCCTGATTTCTCCGCCCCTGTCCCCTGCCCTCGTGAGTGGACTAACCGGCGCACGCCCCCGCTCCTATTTCTCCCCCACGCCCCACTCTCTCTCACCCAACCCGCTCGGTTCTGCTCTGAAGCAAGCGTGGCAACTGCCTGCGTGGTTCCAAGGTGTGCGTGGCATCATGGGGAGTGGAAGAACCACCGTGGATTCGTGTGTGCGGGGGTCATTTGGAGAGGTACAAATGCTGCCCTCCCCTAATGCTTGCTTTTAGTTTTGCTACATCTATCAAGGCCTGCCTGTTTCTTCTGTGTGCTCTCGCGTCCGCCTCCTACCCCCTTCTTCTGATGGTTTGGTGGGAGATTAGGAAGGGTTCAAGGCCCGGTTGAATGGGGTGTCCCACTTGGGCCTGGCCAATGCCTCAGACGGCCAGTCGCTATCGGCCGCAATCCTGTGTTCCTCTTTCTGGAAAAGGAACATGGATCATTTACAAATGTGACTAAACATGCAGTCGAATTGATTAGAAGCTAAAATTAGGGGGTAAATTAAAAATTACCAACAGTCTCATGAACTCCTTCGTGCCCACGTCCGTTTTGTGTCTACAACACAACCTTCTTCTTGTAGACGTTATTGGGCCTCCAAGTGCAGAGGTTTGTAGGACAGTAGCAAATTTCCCTCAAGTGGATGACCTAAGGTTTATCAATCCGTGGGAGGCGTAGGATGAAGATGGTGTCTCTCAAGAAACCCTGCAACCAAATAACAAAGAGTCTCTTGTGTCCCCAACACACCCAATACAATGGTAAATTGTATAGGTGCACTAGTTCGGCGAAGAGATGGTAATACAAGTGGTATATGGATGGTAGATAAAGGTTTTTGTAATCTTAAAATATAAAAACAGCAAGGTAACTAATGATAAAAGTGAGTGTAAACGGTATTGCAATGCGTTGAAACAAGGCGTAGGGTTCATACTTTCACCAGTGCAAGTTCCCTCAACAATAATAACATAATTGGATCACATAACTATCCCTCAACATGCAACAAAGAGTCACTCCAAAGTCACTAATAGCGGAGAACAAACGAAGAGATTATGGTAGGGTACGAAACCACCTCAAAGTTACTCTTTCCAATCAATCCGTTGGGCTATTCCTATAAGTGTCACAAACAGCCCTAGAGTTCGTACTAGAATAACACCTTAAGACACAAATCAACCAAAACCCTAATGTCACCTAGATACTCCAATGTCACCTCAAGTATCCGTGGGTATGATTATACGATATGCATCACACAATCTCAGATTCATCTATTCAACCAACACATAGGACCTCAAAGAGTGCCCCAAAGTTTCTACCGGAGAGTCAAGACGAAAACGTGTGCCAACCCCTATGTATAGGTTCATGGGCGGAACCCGCAAGTTGATCACCAAAACATACATCAAATGAATCAATAGAATAACCCATTGTCACCACGGTTATCCCACGCAAGACATACATCAAGTGTTCTCAAATCCTTAAAGACTCAGTCCTTTAAGGTAAGTTCAAATGGAAAACTCAATCCATTACAAGAGAGTAGAGGGGGGTGATACGTCTCCAAAGTATCTATAATTTTTGATTGCTCCATGCTATATTATCTACTGTTTTGGACTATATTGGGCTTTATTTCCCACTTTTATCTTATTTTTGGGACTAACCTATTAACCGGAGGCCCAGCCCAGAATTGTTGTTTTTGCCTATTTCAGTGTTTCGAAGAAATGGAATATCAAACGGAGTCCAAATGGAATGGAACCTTCGGGTACGTGATTTTCTCACCGAACGTGATCGAGGAGACTTGGACCCTACGCCAAGGCACAAGAGAGGCGGTCACGAGGGAGGGGGCGCCCCCCTAGGGTGTGCCCCTGCCTCGTGGGCCCCTCAGAGCTCCACCGACGTACTCCTTCCTCCTATATATACCTACTGTTGGGGAACGTAGTAATTTCAAAAAATTTCCTACGCACACGCAAGATCATGGTGATGCATAGCAACGAGAGGGGAGAGTGTGATCTACGTACCCTTGTAGACCGACAGCGGAAGCGTTAGCACAACGCGGTTTATGTAGTCGTACGTCTCCACGCCCCGATCGATCAAGCACCGAAACTACGGCACCTCCGAGTTTTAGCACACATTCAGCTCGATGACGATCCCCGGACTCCGATCCAGCAAAGTGTCGGGGAAGAGTTCCGTCAGCACGACGGCGTGGTGGCGATCTTGATGTACTACCGTCGCAGGGCTTCGCCTAAGCACCGCTACAATATTATCGAGGATTATGGTGGAAGGGGGCACCGCACACGGCTAAGAATATGATCACGTGGATCAACTTGTGTGTCTAGGGGTGCCCCCTGCCCCCGTATATAAAGGAGCAAGGGGAGGAGGCCGGCCGGCCCCTATGGCGCGCCAAGGAGGAGTCCTCCTCCTAGTAGGAGTAGAACTCCTACTAGGAGGGGGAAAGAAGTGGGGAGGGAAAAGGAAAGGGGGGCGCCGCCCCCCTCTCCTAGTCCAATTCGGACCAGGGGGGGAGGAGGCGCGCGACCCACCTTTGTCTGCCCCTCTCTCTCTCCACTAAGGCCCATATGGCCCATTACTTCTCCCGGGGGGTTCCGGTAACCCTCCGGCTCTCCAGTTTTCTCCGAAATCACCCGGAGCACTTCCGGTGTCCGAATATAGCCGTCCAATATATCAATCTTTATGTCTCGACCATTTCGAGACTCCTCGTTATGTCCGTGATCACATCCGGGACTCTGAACTAACTTCGGTACATCAAAACTCATAATATAACTGTCATCGAAACCTTAAGCGTGCGGACCCTACGGGTTCGAGAACAATGTAGACATGACCAAGACACGTCTCCGGTCAATAACCAATAGCGGAACCTGGATGCTCATATTGGCTCCTACATATTCTACGAAGATCTTTATCGGTCAGACCGCATAACAACATACGTTGTTCCCTTTATCATCGGTATGTTACTTGCCCGAGATTCGATCGTCGGTATCCCAATACCTAGTTCAATCTCGTTACCGGCAAGTCTCTTTACTCGTTTCGTAATACATCATCTCGCAACTAACTCATTAGTTGTAATGCTTGCAAGGCTTATGTGATGTGCATTACCGAGAGGGCCCAGAGATACCTCTCCGACAATCGGAGTGACAAATCCTAATCTCGAAATACGCCAGCCCAACATTCAACTTTGGAGACACCTGTAGAGCTCCTTTATAATCACCAGTTACGTTGTGACGTTTGGTAGCACACAAAGTGTTCCTCCGGTAAACGGGAGTTGCATAATCTCATAGTCATAGGAACATTTATAAGTCATGAAGAAAGCAATATCAACATACTAAACGATCGGGTGCTAAGCCAATGGAATGGGTCATGTCAATCACATCATTCTCCTAATGATGTGATCCCATTAATCAAATGACAACACATGTCTATGGTTAGGAAACATAACCATCTTCGATTATCGATCTAGTCAAGTAGAGGCATACTAGTGACGTTTGGTTTGTCTATGTATTCACACAAGTATTATGTTTCCGGATAATACAATTCTAGCATGAATAATAAACATTTATCATGATATAAGGAAATAAAATAATAACATTATTATTGCCTCTAGGGCATATTTCCTTCAGTCTCCCACTTGCACTAGAGTCAATAATCTAGATTACACAGTAATGATTCTAACACCCATGGAGCTTTGGTGCTGATCATGTTTTGCTCGTGGAAGAGGCTTAGTCAATGGGTCTGCTACATTCAGATCCGTATGTATCTTGCAAATCTCTATGTCTCCCACCTGGACTAGATCCCGGATGGAATTGAAGCGTCTCTTGATGTGCTTGGTTCTCTTGTGAAATCTGGATTCCTTTGCCAAGGCAATTGCACCAGTATTGTCACAAAAGATTTTCATTGGACCCGATGCACTAGGTATGACACCTAGATCGGATATGAACTCCTTCATCCAGACTCCTTCGTTTGCTGCTTCCGAAGCAGCTATGTACTCCGCTTCACATGTAGATCCCGCCACAACGCTTTGTTTAGAACTGCACCAACTAACAGCTCCACCGTTTAATGTAAACACGTATCCGGTTTGCGATTTAGAATCGTCCGGATCAGTGTCAAAGCTTGCATCAACGTAACCATTTATGATGAGCTCTTTGTCACCTCCATATATGAGAAACATATCCTTAGTCCTTTTCAGGTATTTCAGGATGTTCTTGACCGCTGTCCAGTGATCCACTCCTGGATTACTTTGGTACCTCCCTGCTAGACTTATAGCAAGACACACATCAGGTCTGGTACACAGCATTGCATACATGATAGAGCCTATGGCTGAAGCATAGGGAACATCTTTCATTTTCTCTCTATCTTCTGCATTGGTCGGACTTTGAGTCTTACTCAATTTCACACCTTGTAACACAGGCAAGAATCCTTTCTTTGCTTGATCCATTTTGAACTTTTTCAAAACTTTGTCAAGGTATGTGCTTTGTGAAAGTCCAATTAAGCGTCTCGATCTGTCTCTATAGATCTTGATGCCCAATATGTAGGCAGCTTCACCGAGGTCTTTCATTGAAAAACTTTATTCAAGTATCCTTTTATGCTATCCAGAAATTCTATATCATTTCCGATTAGTAATATGTCATCTACATATAATATCAGAAATGCTACAGAGCTCCCACTCACTTTCTTGTAAATACAGGCTTCTCCAAAAGTCTGTATAAAACCAAATGCTTTGATCACACTATCAAAGCGTTTATTCCAACTCCGAGAGGCTTGCACCAGTCCATAAATGGATCGCTGGAGCTTGCACACTTTGTTAGCTCCCTTTGGATCGACAAAACCTTCCGGCTGCATCATATACAACTCTTCTTGCAGAAATCCATTCAGGAATGCAGTTTTGACATCCATTTGCCAAATTTCATAATCATAAAATGCGGCAATTGCTAACATGATTCGGACAGACTTAAGCATCGCTACGGGTGAGAAGGTCTCATCGTAGTCAATCCCTTGAACTTGCCGAAAACCTTTTGCGACAAGTCGAGCTTTGTAGACAGTAACATTACCGTCAGCGTCAGTCTTCTTCTTGAAGATCCATTTATTCTCAATCGCTTGCCGATCATTGGGCAAGTCAACCAAAGTCCATACTTTGTTCTCATACATGGATCCCATCTCAGATTTCATGGCTTCAAGCCATTTTGCGGAATCTGGGCTCACCATCGCTTCTTCATAGTTCGTAGGTTCATCATGATCTAGTAGCATGACTTCCAGAACAGGATTACCGTACCACTCTGGCGCGGATCTTACTCTGGTTGATCTACGAGGTTCAGTAGTATCTTGTTCTGAAGTTTCATGATCATTATCATTAGCTTCCTCACTAATTGGTGTAGGTGTCACAGAAACTGGTTTCTGTGATGTACTACTTTCCAATAAGGGAGCAGGTACAGTTACCTCGTCAAGTTCTACTTTCCTCCCACTCACTTCTTTCGAGAGAAACTCCTTCTCTAGAAAGTTTCCGAATTTAGCAACAAAAGTCTTGCCTTCGGATCTGTGATAGAAGGTGTATCCAATAGTTTCCTTTGGATATCCTATGAAGACACATTTCTCCGATTTGGGTTCGAGCTTATCAGGTTGAAGCTTTTTCACATAAGCATCGCAGCCCCAAACTTTCAGAAACGACAACTTTGGTTTCTTGCCAAACCACAGTTCATAAGGCGTCGTCTCAACGGATTTTGATGGTGCCCTATTTAACGTGAATGCGGCCGTCTCTAGAGCATATCCCCAAAACGATAGCGGTAAATCAGTAAGAGACATCATAGATCGCACCATATCTAGTAAAGTACGATTACGACGTTCGGACACACCATTACGCTGTGGTGTTCCGGGTGGCGTGAGTTGCGAAACTATTCCACATTGTTTCAAATGTACACCAAACTCGTAACTCAAATATTCTCCTCCACGATCAGATCGTAGGAATTTTATTTTCTTGTTACGATGATTTTCAACTTCACTCTGAAATTCTTTGAACTTTTCAAACGTTTCAGACTTATGTTTCATTAAGTAGATATACCCATATCTGCTTAAGTCATCTGTGAAGGTGAGAAAATAACGATATCCGCCACGAGCCTCAACATTCATCGGACCACATACATCTGTATGTATGATTTCCAACAAATCTGTTGCTCTCTCCATAGTACCGGAGAACGGTGTTTTTGTCATCTTACCCATAAGGCACGGTTCGCAAGTACCAAGTGATTCATAATCAAGTGGTTCCAAAAGCCCATCAGTATGGAGTTTCTTCATGCGCTTTACACCGATATGACCCAAACGGCAGTGCCACAAATAAGTTGCACTATCATTATCAACTCTGCATCTTTTGGCTTCAACATTATGAATATGTGTGTCACTACTATCGAGATTTAATAAGAATAGACCACTCTTTAAGGGTGCATGACCATAAAAGATATTACTCATATAAATAGAACAACCATTATTCTCTGATTTAAATGAATAACCGTCTCGCATCAAACAAGATCCAGATATAATGTTCATGCTTAACGCTGGCACCAAATAACAATTATTTAGGTCTAATACTAATCCCGAAGGTAGATGTAGAGGTAGCGTGCCGACTGCGATCACATCGACTTTGGAACCATTTCCCACGCGCATCGTCACCTCGTCCTTAGCCAATCTTCGCTTAATCCGTAGTCCCTGTTTCGAGTTGCAAATATTAGCAACAGAACCAGTATCAAATACCCAGGTGCTACTGCGAGCATTAGTAAGGTACACATCAATAACATGTATATCACATATACCTTTGTTCACCTTGCCATCCTTCTTATCCGCCAAATACTTGGGGCAGTTCCGCTTCCAGTGACCAGTCTGCTTGCAGTAGAAGCACTCAGTTTCAGGCTTAGGTCCAGGTTTGGGTTTCTTCTCTTGAGTAGCAACTTGCTTGCTGTTCTTTTTGAAGTTCCCCTTCTTCTTCCCTTTGCCCTTTTTCTTGAAACTAGTGGTCTTGTTGACCATCAACACTTGATGCTCCTTCTTGATTTCTACCTCCGCAGCTTTCAGCATTGCGAAGAGCTCGGGAATAGTCTTATTCATCCCTTGCATATTATAGTTCATCACGAAGCTCTTGTAGCTTGGTGGCAGTGATTGGAGAATTCTGTCAATGACGCAATCATCTGGAAGATTAACTCCCAATTGAATCAAGTGATTATTATACCCAGACATTTTGAGTATATGCTCACTGACAGAACTGTTCTCCTCCATCTTGCAGCTATAGAACTTATTGGAGACTTCATATCTCTCAATCCGGGCATTTGCTTGAAATATTAACTTCAACTCCTGGAACATCTCATATGCTCCATGACGTTCAAAACATCGTTGAAGTCCCGATTCTAAGCCGTAAAGCATGGCACACTGAACTATCGAGTAGTCATCAGCTTTGCTCTGCCAGACGTTCATAACATCTGGTGTTGCTCCAGCAGCAGGCCTGGCACCCAGCGGTGCTTCCAGGACGTAATTCTTCTGTGCAGCAATGAGGATAATCCTCAAGTTACGGACCCAGTCCGTGTAATTGCTACCATCATCTTTCAACTTTGCTTTCTCAAGGAACGCATTAAAATTCAACGGAACAACAGCACGGGCCATCTATCTACAATCAAACATAAACAAGCAAGATACTATCAGGTACTAAGTTCATGATAAATTTAGGTTCAATTAATCATATTACTAAGAACTCCCACTTAGATAGACATCCCTCTAATCCTCTAAGTGATTACGTGATCCAAATCAACTAAACCATGTCCGATCATCACGTGAGATGGAGTAGTTTCATTGGTGAACATCGCTATGTTGATCATATCTACTATATGATTCACGCTCGACCTTTCGGTCTCTGTGTTCCGAGGCCATATCTGTATATGCTTGGCTCGTCAAGTATAACCTGAGTATTCTGCGTGTGCAACTGTTTTGCACCCGTTGTATTTGAACGTAGAGCCTATCACACCCGATCATCACGTGGTGTCTCAGCACGAAGAACTTTCGCAACGGTGCATACTCAGGGAGAACACTTCTTGATAATTAGTGAGAGATCATCTTAAAATGCTACCGTCAATCAAAGCAAGATAAGATGCATAAAAGATAAACATCACATGCAATCAATATAAGTGATATGATATGGCCATCATCATCTTGTGCTTGTGATCTCCATCTTCGAAGCACCGTCGTGATCACCATCGTCACCGGCGCGACACCTTGATCACCATCGTAGCATCGTTGTCGTCTCGCCAATCTTATGCTTCCACGACTATCGCTACCGCTTAGTGATAAAGTAAAGCATTACAGCGCAATTGCATTGCATACAATAAAGCGACAACCATATGGCTCCTGCCAGTTGCCGATAACTTGGTTACAAAACATGATCATCTCATACAATAAAATTTAGCATCATGTCTTGACCATATCACATCACAACATGCCCTGCAAAAACAAGTTAGACGTCCTCTACTTTGTTGTTGCAAGTTTTACGTGGCTGCTACGGGCTTAAGCAAGAACCAATCTTACCTACGCATCAAAACCACAACGATAGTTTGTCAAGTTGGTGCTGTTTTAACCTTCGCAAGGACCGGGCGTAGCCACACTCGGTTCAACTAAAGTTGGAGAAACTGTCACCCGCTAGCCACCTTTGTGCAAAGCACGTCGGGAGAACCGGTCTCGCGTAAGCGTACGCGTAATGTCGGTCCGGGCCGCTTCGTCCAACAATACCGCCGAACCAAAGTATGACATGCTGGTAAGCAGTATGACTTATATCGCCCACAACTCACTTGTGTTCTACTCGTGCATATAACATCAACACATAAAACCTAGGCTCGGATGCCACTGTTGGGGAACGTAGTAATTTCAAAAAAATTCCTACGCACACGCAAGATCATGGTGATGAATAGCAACGAGAGGGGAGAGTGTGATCTACGTACCCTTGTAGACCGACAGCGGAAGCGTTAGCACAACGCGGTTGATGCAGTCGTACGTCTTCACGGCCCGACCGATCAAGCACCGAAACTACGGCACCTCCGAGTTTTAGCACACGTTCAGCTCGATGACGATCCCCGGACTCCGATCCAGCAAAGTGTCGGGGAAGAGTTCCGTCAGCACGACGGCGTGGTGACGATCTTGATGTACTACCGTCGCAGGGCTTCGCCTAAGCACCGCTACAATATTATCGAGGATTATGGTGGAAGGGGGCACCGCACACGGCTAAGAATATGATCACGTGGATCAACTTGTGTGTCTAGGGGTGCCCCCTGCCCCCGTATATAAAGGAGCAAGGGGAGGAGGCCGGCCGGCCCCTATGGCGCGCCAAGGAGGAGTCCTCCTCCTAGTAGGAGTAGGACTCCTACTAGGAGGGGGAAAGAAGTGGGGAGGGAGAAGGAAAGGGGGGCGCCGCCCCCCTCTCCTAGTCCAATTCGGACCAGGGGGAGGAGGCGCGCGGCCCACCTTTGGCTGCCCCTCTCTCTCTCCACTAAGGCCCATATGGCCCATTACTTCTCCCGGGGGGGGGGGTTCCGGTAACCCTCCGGCTCTCCGGTTTTCTCCGAAATCACCCGGAACACTTCCGGTGTCCGAATATAGCCGTCCAATATATCAATCTTTATGTCTCGACCATTTCGAGACTCCTCGTCATGTCCGTGATCACATCCGGGACTCCGAACTAACTTCGGTACATCAAAACTCATAAACTCATAATATAACTGTCATCGAAACCTTAAGCGTGCGGACCCTACGGGTTCGAGAACAATGTAGACATGACCGAGACACGTCTCCGGTCAATAACCAATAGCGGAACCTGGATGCTCATATTGGCTCCTACATATTCTACGAAGATCTTTATCGGTCAGACCGCATAACAACATACGTTGTTCCCTTTGTCATCGGTATGTTACTTGCCCGAGATTCGATCGTCGGTATCTCAATACCTAGTTCAATCTCGTTACCGGCAAGTCTCTTTACTCGTTTCGTAATACATCATCTCGCAACTAACTCATTAGTTGTAATGCTTGCAAGGCTTATGTGATGTGCATTACCGAGAGGGTCCAGAGATACCTCTCTGACGATCGGAGTGACAAATCCTAATCTCGAAATACGCCAACCCAACATTCACCTTTGGAGACACCTGTAGAGCTCCTTTATAATCACCCAGTTACGTTGTGACGTTTGGTAGCACACAAAGTGTTCCTCTGGTAAACGGGAGTTGCATAATCTCATAGTCATAGGAACATGTATAGGTCATGAAGAAAGCAATAGCAACATACTAAATGATCGGGTGCTAAGCTAATGGAATGGGTCATGTCAATAACATCATTCTCCTAATGATGTGATCCCATTAATCAAATGACAACACATGTCTATGGTTAGGAAACATAACCATCTTCGATTAACGAGCTAGTCAAGTAGAGGCATACTAGTGACGTTTGGTTTGTCTATGTATTCACACAAGTATTATGTTTCCGGATAATACAATTCTAGCATGACTAATAAACATTTATCATGATATAAGGAAATAAAATAATAACATTATTATTGCCTCTAGGGCATATTTCCTTCACCTACGTACCCCCAAACGATCAGAACAGGAGCCAAAAACCTAATTCCACCGCCGCAACTTTCTGTATCCACGAGATCCCATCTTGGGGCCTATTCCGGAGCTCCGTCGGAGAGGGCCGTCATCACGGAGGGCTTCTACATCATCATAGCCTCTCCGATGAAGTGTGAGTAGTTTACCTCAGACTTTCAGGTCCATAGTTATGTAACGCCCTTGATGCGGCTATATCTCCCACGTGTCGAAGAACAACTTAGAGGCATAGCCGCATTGAAAGCAATGTCGCAAGTGAGGTAATCTTCACACAACCCATGTAATACATAAGGGAAAGAGATACATAATTGGCTTACAATCGCCACTTCACACAAATACATGAATAAAGCATTACATCATCCAAATACACACAAGGTCCGACTACGGGACCAAAATAAAAGAAGACAACCCCAAATGCTACACAGATCCCCGATCGTCCCGCCTGGGCTCCACTACTGATCAACTAGAACGAAACAACACAAAGGACAAGATCTTCATCGAGCTCCTCCTTGAGCTTGGTTGCGTCATCTGCACGGTCTCATTGGTACCTGCAAGTTGGTTTTGGAAGTATATGTGAGTCACGGGGACTCAACAATCTCACACCCCCGCGATCAAGACTATTTAAGCTTATAGGAAGGGTAAAAGGTATGAGGTGGAGCTGCAGCAAGCGACTAGCATATTTGGTGGCTAACATATTCGCAAAAGAGAGCGAGAAGAGAAGGCAAAAGCACGGTCGAGAAACTATGATCAAGAAGTGATCCTAGAACAACCTATGTCAAACATAACTCCAACACTGTGTTCATTTCCCGGACTCCGCCGGAAAGAGACCATCACAGTTACACACGTGGTTGATGCATTTTAATTAAGGTCAACTTCAGGTTTTCTACAACCGGACATTAACTAATTCCCATCTGCCCATAACCATAGGCACGGCCTTCGAAAGTTCAAATCCCTGCAGGGGTGTCCCAACTTAGCCCATCACAAGCTCTCACGGTCAACGAAGGATATTCCTTCTAGCGGGAAGACCCGATCAGGCTCGGAATCCCGGTTACAGGACATTTCGATAGGTAAAACAAGACCGGCAAGACCGCTCGATGTGCCGACATCCTGATAGGAGCTGCACATATCTCGTTCTCAGGGCAACACCGGATGAGCGCTCCATACAACTAAAACCAGCCCTCAAGTTTCCCCGAGATGGCGCTGCAAAGGACTCTAGTTTGGACCGACACTTAGACAAGCACTGGCCCGGGGGGTTAAAATAAAGATGACCCTCGGGATGCGTGACTCCCAAGGGAAAAAGGCTAGGTGGCGAATGATAAAACCAAGGTTGGGCCTTGCTGGAGGAGTTTTATTCAAGGCGAACTGTCAAGGGGTTCCCATTATAACCCAACCGCGTAAGGAACGCAAAATCCGGGAACATAACACCGATATGACGGAAACTAGGGCGGCAAGAGTGGAACAAAACACCAGGCATAAGGCCCAGCCTTCCACCCTTTACCAAGTATATAGATGCATTAATTAAATAAGAGATATTGTGATATCCCAACAAATATCCATGTTCCAAACATGGAACAAGCTCCAATCTTCACCTGCAACTAACAACGCTATAAGAGGGGCTGAGCAAAGCGGTAACATAGCCAAACAACGGTTTGCTAGAACAAGGTGGGTTAGAGGCTTGGCTCAACAATATGGGAGGCATGATAAGCAAGTGGTAGGTATCGTAGCATAGGCATAGCAAAAGAGCGAGCATCTAACAAGCAAAGATAGAAGTGATTTCGAGGGTATGGTCATCTTGCCTGAAATCCCGCAAGGAAGAAGAACGAGTCCAAGAAGAAGACAAACGGACGTAGTCGAACGGGTCCTCACAAACGCGACGTTATCGGAACCAACCCGAAGAAGCAACACCGGAAAGGAGCAAACAACATAGTAAACAACCACCACATAAGCATGGCATGATGCACAATCAAGTATGATGCATGTCCGGTTTAAAGAAGCATGGCATGGCAAAGTGCACAAACAACCCTACAAATTAAGTGGAGCTCAATATGCAACGAGTTGCATATTGACGAAACACCACAACAAGTTATTTAGTTCGATCTCGTTTATGTACCCATCAATATTAAATGTTGTTAAACATGGCAAGAGGGTGAAGCAAAAGAAAACTACATATTAAGCAAGTTTAAATAAGGCCGGAAACAACAACAACAATTCCGGAAACTCCTCATGAGCATATTATAGATTTGGTACTGTTCTGCCCAAAACATTATTTTAGAATTTTTAAACATGCAATATGAGTGCACCAAATAAATCTAGGCATTTTTCTACCCCATTTACATATAAAGATTATTTCATTCGGACCTACGGTTATTTAGTTACGAAAGAATTCATTTTAACACGTTATTTAAGCAAATTTAAATAAACATCATTTTAAGCAATTTAAACATGGGTGAAAGTTGCATATTATGAAACTAGACAAGATTCTAAGCAACTTTCATATATAAATTATTTTAATCCGATGCACGGTTTGAAAGTTATTATATGCATGAAGTTGGAGGGCTTTACTGTAAATCTATTTTTTACTTGAAAAAAGACAAATTCACAGACAGAAAAAATGACTATGGGCTGAATCTACACACGCTGGGCCTACAGAGGGGGCTGCGGGGAAACTCACCCATGGGCTTTGGCCCAAGGCGGTGGAGAGGAAAACTAGACATGGGCCTCGCGGATCTGGTGGCCCACGCGAAGTCGAGCCAGAGGAGGGCGCTGGGCCTTGGGAGGCACCGGCCCACGATGGCGCTGGATCGGGCGCTTGAGGTCAACGGTTCGAGGAGCTCGCTGGAGAGAGGTCATGGCAGGGACGCCGGCGGGGGTCCACGACGAGGCAGCGGCGTAGGCGAGCAGGGGAGGCCAGGGCCGACGAGGATGGATGGATCCGAGGGTGGGGTTTCCAGATCCGGCGACAGTTCAAGGCGAGGAGACCGGCAACGACCTCGACGGCGGTGGAATGGGCGACTCCGGCGACGGGGATCTCTCCTGCGCGAGGGAGAGAGCGAGGTCTGAGAGAGGCGGCGAAAAAAAACACAGGAGGAGGACGGGGTCGACGAGGGAGGACCTGGGGTCGGCGACGAGGCCGACGTGCTCGGCGGTCTTGGTCGCCGGCGGCGAATGGCGGGGCGTGAGGGAGAGGAGATCGGGGCTCTCCCGATCTGAAACGAAGGCGGCGGCGCACAGGTTTGGGGACGGGTTCGTACAGGCCCAGATCTGGCCCGGCGTGGGCCAGCGGCGGGCTCCGCGGGCCATGGTGAAGTGGGGGCGCAGGGGGGAATGCGTGGCGCGCTGGGGTTGGCTGGAAGGCGGATGAGAGGTGAGGTGGCGCGACGTGGTTGGCTGCGGGGGCGCTGGCGGCGGCGCCAAGTGGCGGAGATGGGTTTGGCCAGCGCGGAATGCGATGAGGACGGCGGCGGCTGATGATTGGCGCGCTAAAAACAAGGTGGGAGGGGGGGGGGGGGGGGGGGTTGGAGGACGCCAAAAATGGCATGTGGGGGTATTTATTAGGTAAGGGGGCTAGGGTTAGAGGTTTTGAGGCCGTTCTCGGACCCTCGGATCGCGATCATGCGGCTCCGGACAGAGGGGAACTAGATGGACTGCAGGTGGGCTGGGCAGAGTGCGATGAGCTGAGAGGAGAGAAGAGAAGGCAGCCCGACAACTGTTTTCGGAGACCGAAAACGTCCGACGTTTGACTGGCTATATTGCCGCTATAGTTATCCGTTGGGGCATCAAACGAACTCCGAATGCAATGAAACTTGGCGGGCGACTTCCTAACAACATAACAACCCCGCATGCCAACTTTCATCCCATTCCGAGAACATTCTCCGGCCACTTATAAAATACTATTTCGGACATGCCGCAGGCGCGTGCAAGTGTGTCTGGGCTCAGAACGGACAACGGACGGAACTGGGAGACTCGGACTAATGCAAGTTTTGAAAAACATGATGATGCAATGCACATGATGACATGGCAAGATGCAACACGCAAGCAAATGACAAGGCCACAACAATGAATAACAGGAGGACACCTGGCACATCCGTCTCGGGGCATCACAGCACTCCACCACTATGAGAGGATCTCGTCCTGAGATCTAGAATGGCACCGGAGGGAAAACGGAAAAGAAAGAGGAGAGGTAAAACTAAGTTGCTCCTTTGACAAACGAGTGAAACCAAAGAAACTTGAAAAGGTTAAGCCATTTCGAGAAAAGAATGCAATGGAGATGAACGAAGTTGAAAAGCACTCCAGTAGGGAAGAGTTTCAAGGAAGAACAAGTTCGGACAGCACTCCGGTTGAAACGGAAGGCGAAAAAAACTTGATAAAATGAAAGAGCTTGAGCAAAATGGCACAACACTCCGGTTAAATAGATAGGCATGAAAAGAACAGGATCCTGACAAGAACAAGAAGAAGATTTGAAGAGAGCAGCAACACAATGCCTCCGGAACAAAAATAAGAATGGAATGAACGAAGGGAAAAAAGGAGAGCACGCTCGAAACAAATGCTAGAACGGAGTTGTTGGAAAAACCACCAACGAAAAGAATAAGGTTGATATGGTCTTATGGAATACATCTCAAATTATGAGGTGACAACCTGCCACTCACGGGAGAAAGAATTGGATTGGTATGAACAAGGAGACAAGAAAGTATTTCACAGGGAGGATAAAGAAGAACTTGGGTCCTTTATAAGCCCCATAGATAGCAACAAATCTTAGGGAAGGCTTTAGGTGAAAGATGACACAAGATAGCTCCAACTAGTTGGTTGATGGATTTAAAATACCTCATTCTTAATAACATGTGAATCATGAAACATGAACTCAAATTATCAAGAATGACATAATACCACCTCCAATGATAAGGTAGAAAGAATTGCACTCCGGATTACAAAATGAAGAATGCTTGAGCTCCTTAGAAGAATCTCGATGAAAACTTCGAGAAGAAATAACATCCTTGATGAACCATCATGTAGAACCTTCATGAAGAACTCCGGTAAACAAAAAGAATAACAAAAATAAAGAGAAGTTGGAAACACAAGGTGAAACCTTGTAAAGATTTAGATGGATCTCCGTGATAATTAGAGCTTGGAACTCCGGGAAAGAAAGACGAGCACTTGAAATCAAGAATTTAATCATCGCGAACAAACTCCGGAAGAAAAGATTAACATATGAATGAAACAAGAATAAGAATTACATTATGCTTATCCTTCACAAATTTAATTGATGACAAGCAACAGATTTGGCATATTACTTATTCTCGTAGAAAGGATTTAAGATAGATATGCCATAAACTTGAGAAGGTCTTCAACAAACCACCGGTAGGGTTGATAACGAATGAATTGATATGATAGACGAAGGAAGAGAATCTTGAATGAACCACCGTAAGAATTAAAATGGCCGAAGAAAAGATAAAGGAACACCGTGAAGAATTATGAAATGAACGAAGATACTTGAGAGAATTTAGATACAAGAGGACGAATTGATCATGAACTGATTAGAGGATATTTGATCGATGCACCGGTAAGATTTAGAGAATGATAACTGAAAGCTGAGAATGAATAAACCTGAATTTGATGGAATCCGGATAATCAAACTGAGAAGACTCTTGAATTGCTTTGGATGGGTGAAAAGAATTCTCACAATCAAAAATAATTTTGAGCGGATGGCAACAAGCTAGAATCACAAATCTCTGAGAGAACAGATAAGATATGGAGGTAAAACTCTTCTTCTGTCTTCAAAATCTGAGAGTTACGATGAGAAACACCACCATGAATTATTTAGACACTCCGGAAGAATCAAAAAGCGAAGAGGTTGAGCCAACTATCAAAAGAATTGTGAAAGATCTAAGAGAAGGCATTTGACTGATGATAATTCATTCTTACGTCAAACTTTGAAAGATTTGAGAATAGCTCCGGTAAAATTAGAAGAGTCAGGTAAGATCCTGGGAAAAGACCTGTGGGTTAAGGCCCACTCAAAAGAAACACCATAGAACGATTTAAAAGAGGGAATGCGCCGGTTGAATTAAATGGCTAGAATGAGATAACATCCTCGAAAGAGTTTGAACGAAAGCAGAGTGGAAACACGAATCTTTGAGATATCTTGAGCACTCCGGAACAAAAGAATAGCGAAGAGTGGAAGATTATGAGGTGCCCCGGTATGATAAAACTTCTGAAACGAGGACAAGGATATGATCAACACCAATAGCTTGAATTGAATCCACCGTAGATGAAAGGAATGAAGAATGGTGAACTTGAGGTTCTGTCAGAATCTTCATGAGAATCACTGGGTAAGAACATGAAGGAAAAGAATGGAGAGACTTCACATGAATCGAATGATACTTGATTAAGAAATCTGAGTCCTTGAAGAAAAAGAGGTGGGTGGGCGGGAAAAACAAAGTCAACTTGGAGACGGATGAAACAAACACCGTTCAGAAGAAAACTGATACTTGATCTTGCGAATGTTGAAGTGATTGGATCCACTTGAAGAGAGACACACCGGTAGAACAAGATTGGCATAACAAGCTCGATTATCGAGAAGGATTAGTATTCACATTGGAGTTTGAGAACACCGGTTCGAAAAGGTATGGAATCAACACTTGACTTAGAAGCAACTCGAATACCACAACTCAAAACAAAACAAAGGATTGGCTTGCAGAATAAGCCGGAACAAACATAAGATAGAGATTTCGTCCGAAGTTTTCATGGTGGGGCCTACACGGGCTCGATCGTACAACACCATCATGTACAAGGCAGTGCACATGACATACGAAGCGTCCCCGAGTCGGCATAGCCAAGGACTCTTTAAGACACAACGAGACCACTGTAAAACCAACCGTGGATAGGCGGACCACTAGACGTCGAACCCCAATTTCATATCATACATCTGTCGGAAAGATATCCTAGGAGCTACTTAATTCCCACTTATAAACTCCCGAAATTTTCCGAGTTATGCAATCAGGTGTTGGGGATACAGGGGAAGCATAATATCTCACCCAAATCTAGCAAATCCTACATCCAGCTGTATCCATCCTTCAACACATAACCAAGAAACCTTCGGAAATCATCTACCTCAACCTTCGAAAAGCATCCGTTATACGAGTTATGGCAATACTCCCGAACTCCTGCCCAGTACTGGGTGGCGTCGAGGTTATTTCACCAACAACTGCATAAAAGAGATTTTTGATGTCGGCGAAACTATCTCAGGTATTCCAGAACTGCAACGATAAAATTGTGACGACAACACCTCGGAGCTCAACTCCCCGGGACACTGCCACAACCCCTAAATGACAGGAGGTACCAAGAACAATGTTCTCATCACAAAACCATCGGAACGATTCCAAGATACCCGCGTGATCCTAATTTTTTTAGTGAAATTTGAGAAGAGAAGAGTCAAAACTCTACGTCAGGATGCCTCACCAGAGCAACGAAGGGACTAAGGAGTAAAAAGAATTCCTAACTCTCCGATATATATAATTCCTAAATGAATCAAAACATTTTTCTAGACTCAATAACGCCAACGATTCGATCAAGCAGGGGGCTCCTAAGCTCGGGGAAGGCTCTGATACCAACTTGTAATGCCCTCGATGCGGGTATATCTCCCACATGTCGAAGAACGACTTAGAGGCATAGCCACATTGAAAGCAATGTCGCAAGTGAGGTAATCTTCACACAACCCATGTAATACATAAGGGCAAGAGATACATAGTTGGCTTACAATTGCCACTTCACACAAATACATGAATAAAGCATTACATCATCCAAATACACACAAGGTCCGACTATGGAACCAAAATAAAAGAAGACTACCCCAAATGCTACACAGATCCCTGATCGTCCCGCCTTGGCTCCACTACTGATCAAGTAGAACGAAACAACACAAAAGACAAGATCTTCATCGAGCTCCTCCTTGAGCTTGGTTGCATCATCTGCACAGTCTCATCGGCACCTGCAAGCTGGTTTTGGAAGTTTCTGTGAGTCACGGGGACTCAGCAATCTCACACCCTCGCGATCAAGACTATTTAAGCTTATAGGAAGGGTAAAAGGTATGAGGTGGAGCTGCAGCAAGCGACTAGCATATTTGGTGGCTAACATATTCGCAAAAGAGAGCGAGAAGAGAAGGCAAAAGCACGGTCAAGAAACTATGATCAAGAAGTGATCCTAGAACAACCTACGTCAAACATAACTCCAACACCGTGTTCACTTCCCAGACTCCGCCGGAAAGAGACCATCACGGTTACACACGCGGTTGATGCATTTTAATTAAGGTCAACTTCAGGTTTTCTACAATCGGACATTAACAAATTCCCATCTGCCCATAACCGCGGGCATGGCTTTCGAAAGTTCAAATCCCTGCAGGGGTGTCCCAACTTAGCCCATCACAAGCTCTCACGGTCAACGAAGGATATTCCTTCTAGCGGGAAGACCCGATTAGGCTCGGAATCCCGGTTACAAGACATTTTGACAGGTAAAACAAGCCCAGCAAGACGGCCCGATGCGCCGACATCCTGATAGGAGCTGCACATATCTCGTTCTCAGGGCAACACCGGATGAGCGCTCCGTACAACTAAAACCAGCCCTCAAGTTTCCCGGAGGTGGCGCTGCAAAGGACTCTAATCCGGACCAACACTTAGACAAGCACTAGCCCGGGGGGGTTAAAATAAAGATGACCCTCGGGATGTGCGACTCCCAAGGGAAAAAGGCTAGGTGGCGAATGGTAAAACCAAGGTTGGGCCTTGCTGGAGGAGTTTTATTCAAGGCGAACTGTCAAGGGGTTCCCGTTATAACCCAACCACTTAAGGAACGCAAAATCCTGGAACATAACACCGATATGACGGAAACTAGGGCGGCAAGAGTGGAACAAAACACCAGGCATAAGGCCCAGCCTTCCACCCTTTACCAAGTATATAGATGCATTAATTAAATAAGAGATATTGTGATATCCCAACAAATATCCATGTTCCAAACATGGAACAAGCTCCAATCTTCACATGCAACTAACAACGCTATAAGAGGGGCTGAGCAAAGCGGTAACATAGCCAAACAACGGTTTGCTAGAACAAGGTGGGTTAGAGGCTTGGCTCAACAATATGGGAGGCATGATAATGAAGTGGTAGGTATCATAGCATAGGCATAGCAAAAGAGCGAGCATCTAACAAGCAAAGATAGAAGTGATTTCGAGGGTATGGTCATCTTGCCTGAAATCCCGCAAGGAAGAAGAACGAGTCCAAGAAGAAGACAAACGGACGTAGTCGAACGGGTCCTCACAAACGCGACGTTATTGGAACCAACCCGAAGAAGCAACACCGGAAAGGAGCAAACAACATAGTGACCAACCACCACATAAGCATGTCATGATGCACAATCAAGTATGATGCATGTCCGGTTTAAATAAGCATGGCATGGCAAAGTGCACAAACAACCCTACAAATTAAGTGGAGCTCAATATGCAACGAGTTGCATATAGATGAAACACCACAACAAGTTATTTAGTTCAATCTCGTTTATGTACCCATCAATATTAAATGTTGTTAAACATGGCAAGAGGGTGAAGCAAAAGAAAACTACATATTAAGCAAGTTTAAATGAGTCCGGAAACAACAACAACAATTCCGGAAACTCCTCATGAGCATATTATAGATTTGGTACTGTTCTGCCCTAAACATTATTTTAGAGTTGTTAAACATGCAAGATGAGTGCACCAAGTAAATATAGGAATTTTTCTACCCCATTTACATATAAAGATTATTTAATTCGGAGCTACGGTTATTTAGTTACGAAAGAATTCATTTTAACATGTTATTTAAGCAAATTTAAATAAACATCATTTTAAGCATTTTAAACATGGGTGAAAGTTGCATATTATGAAACTAGACAAGATTCTAAGCAACTTTCATATATAAATTATTTTAATCTGATGCACGGTTTGAAAGTTATTATATGCATGAAGTTGGAGGGGTTTACTACAAATCTATTTTTTACTGGAAAAAAGACAAATTCGAAGACAGAAAAAAATGACTATGGGCTGAATCTACACACACTGGGCCTACAGAGGGGGCTGCGGGGAAACTCACCCATGGTCTTTGGACCAAGGCGGTTGAGAGGAAAACCAGACATGGGCCTCGCGAATTTGGTGGCCCACGCGAAGTCGAGGCAGAGGAGGGCGCTGGGCCTTGGGAGGCACTGGCCCACGATGGCGCTGGAGCGGGCGCTTGAGGTCAACGGTTCGAGGAGCTCGCTGGAGAGAGGTCATGGCAGGGACGCTGGCGGGGGTCCACGACGAGGCAGCGGCGTAGGCGAGCAGGGGAGGCCAGGGCCGACGAGGATGGATGGATCCGTGGGCGGGGTTTCCAGATCCGGCGATAGTTCAGGGCGAGGAGGCCGGCAACGACCTTGACGGCGGTGGAATGGGCGACTCCGGCGACGGGGATCTCTCCTGCGCGAGGGAGAGAGCGAGGTCTGAGAGAGGTGGCAAAAAAAAACAAAGGAGGAGAAGGACGGGGTCGATGAGGGAGGACCTGGGGTCGTCGACGAGGCCGGCGTGCTCGGCGGTCTTGGTCGCCGGCGGCGAACGGCGGGGCGTGAGGGAGAGGAGATCGGGGCTCTCCCGATCTGAAACGAAGGCGGCAGCGCGCAGGTTCGGGGACGAGTTCGTACTGGCCCAGATTTGGCCCGGCGCGGGCCAGCAGCGGGCTCCGCGGGCTGCGATGAAGTGGGGCGCAGGGGGAACGTGTGGTGCGCTGGGGTTGGCTGGAAGGCGGTTGAGAGGTGAGGTGGTGCGGCGTGGTTGGCTGCGGGGGTGCTGGCGGCGGCGCCAAGTGGCGGAGATGGGTTCGGCCAATGCGGAATGCGATGAGGGCGGCGGCGGCTATTGATTGGTGCGCTGAAAACAAGGTGGGGGGGGGGGTTGGAGGACGCCAAAAATGGCATGTGGGGGTATTTATAAGGTAAGGGCGCTAGGGTTAGAGGTTTTGAGGCCATTCTCAGACCCTCGGATCGCGATCATGCGGCTCCGGACAGAGGGGAACTAGATGGACTGCAGGTGGGCTGGGCAGAGTGCGATGAGTTGAGAGGAGAGAAGAGAAGGCAGCCCGACAACTATTTCCAGAGAACGAAAATGTCCGACGTTTGACCGGCTATATTGCCGCTATAGTTATCCGTTGGGGCATCAAACGAACTCCGAATGCGAACTTGGCGGGCGACTTACTAACAACATAACAACCCCGCATGCCAACTTTCACCCCATTCCGAGGACATTCTCCGGCCACTTATAAAATACTATTTCGGACATGCCGCGGGCGCGTGCAAGTGTGTCTGGGCACAAAACGCACAACGGACAGAACTGGGAGACTCGGACTAATGCAAGTTTTGAAAAACATGATGATGCAATGCACATGATGACATGGCAAGATGCAACACGCAAGCAAATGACAAGGCCACAACAACGAATAACTGGAGGACACCTGGCACATCGGTGTCGGGGCGTCACAACACTCCACCACTATGAGAGGATCTCGTCCCGAGATCTAGAATGGCACCGGAGGGAAAACGGAAAAGAAAGAGGAGATGTAAAACTAAGTTGCTCCTTTGACAAACGAGTGAAACCAAATAACCATGAAAAGGTTAAGCCATTTCGAGAAAACAATGCAACGAAGATGAACGAAGTTGAAAAGCACTCTGGTAGGGAAGAGTTTCAAGGAAGAACAAGTTCGGACAGCACTCGGTTGAAACGGAAGGCAAAAATACTTGATAAAATGAAAGAGCTTGAGCAAAATGGCACAACACTCCGATTAAATAGATAGTCATGAAAAGAACAGGATCCTGACAAGAACAAGAAGAAGATTTGAAGAGAGCAGCAACACAATGCCTCCGGAACAAAAATAAGAATGGAATGAACGAAGGGAAAAAACGAGAGCATGCTCAAAACAAATGCTAGAACGGAGTTGTTGGAAAAACCACCAACGAAAAGAATAAGGTTGATATGGTCTTGTGGAATACATCTCAAATTATGAGGTGACAACCTGCCACTCACGGGAAAAAGAATTGGATTGGTATGAACAAGGAGACAAGAAAGTATTTCACAGGGAGGATAAAGAAGAACTTGGGTCCTTTATAAGCCCCATAGATAGCAACAAATCTTAGGGAAGGCTTTAGGTGAAACATGACACAAGATAGCTCCAACTAGTTGGTTGATAGATTTAAAATACCTCATTCTTAATAACATGTGAATCATGAGACATGAACTCAAATTATCAAGAATGACATAATACCACCTCCAATGATAAGGTAGAAAGAATTGCACTCCAGATTACAAAATGAAGAATGCTTAAGCTCCTTAGAAGAATCTCGATGAAAACTTTGAGAAGAAATAACATCCTTGATGAACCATCATGTAGAACCTTCATGAAGAACTCCGGTAAACAAAAAGAATAACAAAAATAAAGAGAAGTTGGAAATACAAGGTGAAACTGTGTAATGATTTAGATGGATCTCCGTGATAATTAGAGCTTGGAACTCCGGGAAAGAAAGACGAGCACTGGAAACCAAGAATTTAATCATCGCGAACAAACTCCGGAAGAAAAGATTAACATATGGATGAAACAAGAATAGGAATTACATTATGCTTATCCTTCACAAATTTAATTAACGACAAGCAACAGATTTGGCATATTACTTATTCTCGTAGAAAGGATTTAAGATAGATATGACATAAACTTGAGAAGGTCTTCAACGAACCACCGGTAGGGTTGACAATGAATGAATTGATATGATAGACGAAGGAAGAGAATCTTGAATGAACCACCGTAAGAATTAAAATGGCCGAAGAAAAGATAAAGGAACACCGTGAAGAATTATGAAATGAACGAAGATACTTGAGAGAATTTAGATACAAGAGGACGAATAGATCATGAACTAATTAGAGGATATTTGATCGATGCATCGGTAAGATTTAGAGAATGATAACTGAAAGCTGAGAATGAATAAACCTAATTTGATGGAATCCGGATAATCAAACTGAGAAGACTCTTGAATTGCTTCGGATGGGTGAAAAGAATTCTCACAATCGAAAATAATTATGAGCGGATGGCAACAAGCTAGAATCACGAATCTCTGAGAGAACGGATAAGATATGGAGGTAAAACTCTTCTTCTGTCTTCAAAATTTGAGAGTTACGATGAGAAACACCACCATGAATTATTTAGACACTCCAAAAGAATCAAAAAGCGAAGAGGTTGAGCCAACTATCAAAAGAATTGTGAAAGATCTAGGAGAAGGCATTTGACTGATGATAATTCATTCTTACGTCAAACTTTGAAAGATTTGAGAATAGCTTCGGTAAAATTAGAAGAGTCAGGTAAGATCCTGGGAAAAGACCTGTGGGTTAGGGCCCACTCAAAAGAAACACCGTAGAACGATTTAAAAGAGGGAATGCACCGGTTGAATTAAATGGCTAGAATGAGATAACATCCTCAAAAGAGTTTGAACGAAAGCAGAGTGGAAACACAAATCTTCGAGATATCTTGAGCACTCCGGAACAAAAGAATAGCGAAGAGTGGAAGATTATGAGGTGCCCCGGTATGATAAAACTTCTGAAACGAGGACAAGGATATGATCAACACCAAAAGCTTGAATTGAATCCACCTTAGATGAAAGGAATGAAGAATGGCGAACTTGAGGTTCTGTCAGAATCTTCATGAGAATCACCGGGTGTCGGTGTCAAAACCGGCGGATCTCGGGTAGGGGGTCCCGAACTGTTCGTCTAGGTCGGATGGTAACAGGAGACAGGGGACATTTTGTTTTACCCAGGTTCGGGCCCTCTCGATGGAGGTAAAAACCCTACTCCTGCTTGATTAATATTGAAGATATGGGTAGTACAAGAGTAGATCTACCACGAGATCAAGGAGGCTAAACCCTAGAAGCTAGCCTATGGTATGATTGTGTATCGAGTTGATTGCCTACGGGCTACAACCCTCCGGTTTATATAGACACCAGATAGGGTTAGGGTTACATGGAGTCGGTTACAATGGTAGGAGATCTTGAATATCGCATCGCCAAGCTTGCCTTCCACGCCAAGGAAAGTCCCCTCTGGACACGGGACGAAGTCTTCAATCTTATATCTTCATAGTCCAGGAGTCCGGCTGAAGGTATAGTCCGGCTACCCGAACACCCCCTAATCCAGGACTCCCTCAGTAGCCCCCGAACCAGGATTCAATGACGATGAGTCCGGCACGCAAATTGTTCGACATTGCAAGGCGGGTTCTTCTCCAAATCTTGTGTACCTATAGGAATAATGTCCCATTCTTGTAATGTAGCGCTCCTCGACTTCCATGCCCAATAATGGTCGTCTTCTACGTGTAAAGCAGATGCGAAAAGCCAGGGCGTTTTTACATTTACACCCCTGGCCGCATAAATGAGCCGCCTATTTAACGAGATGGGGATTTAGATCCAAACCACATCTCCTCCTTTCCGCGAGTGATCATTAGAGCGCTTCCAGCAAAGGTCTATTCCAACATGACCAGCCGTCGTAGCTCCTCCCCTCGCACCTCCGGTCCCAAACCCGGGGACTGGGAGAGTTGTACCATCCCATATAGCAAGTTAGCATCACTTCAAGCCTAGGGATTCCTACCCCAGGCATGCATGGTCCCGGTCCGAGCCGGTCTCGCCACCTATAATGGCGGAAAACAAGCGGAGAGCACCCCCAATCCTTCTAGGGGAGAGCGGGTGTGCCTCGTCCCCTATCTATTAAGGGGACTGGGATTTCCAATTCACCCATTTCTCCGCGGGCTTCTGGAGTTTTACGGCCTCCAACTGCACAATCTCACGCCTGCCTCCGTGTTGCATATTGCGGGTTTCGTCGCCCTTTGCAAGCTATTTTTAGGCGTTGAGGCTCATTTCGCACTGTGGAAGAGGTTATTCTGCCTGGTGCCCCGTTCTCAAAAGGGGTCCATATACCAAGTGGGCGGAGCCTAAGTATGGCGCATCGCCGGGACCGGATACCTATCCGGAACCCCAAAGGAAGTGTCCGAGGACTGGCCTTCAGAATGGTTTTATATAGATGACGTCCCGCTACCGGACCCTATCCGGGTCGGTCTCCCTAAGTTCAACAGTGCTCCATTGAAGAAGCGCTTGAGCTGGCGTGCGCGGAGCTCTCAAAGAGAAAACGACAGAGACGTCCTTTACCTGATGGGCCAGATAAGACTGTTGGCTCATTCCGGACTAACCATGATCGGAGTCATGGCCGCATGCATTATGCGGGGGGTGCAGCTGCTTCAATACAGAGGCCACCCAATGTGGGAATTCAACGGGGAGGATGACGCCACCCGTTACGGTCGTAAAGGGCCGGACTCAGCTGCCGCTCTGGAAAAGATCTTATCCTCTTTGTACAAGGGAGAAAAGGAGGAATTCCTCCGCGTCAACCCGCAGGCCGGATTCAGCATGTACGATCCTCCAAGTTGGATAAGTGAACAATTGCGCTTGCCCATTTGTTTTATACTCCCGTGGTTAGATAGGTAGTCTAACGACTTTAATGCAGGAACTGCGACAGGAGGTAAAGAATATAAGCAGCCGCCCTCCACAGCCCGAGGACCCAGAACGGTCCCTTGATCCGGACTCCGAAGAGGATCCGGACATATCGGTGGAGCTTATCGACGGGGTGTTCTATCAGCTAAGCAAGGACAATACCTTGGTAGCCATCACGACTGATTACCCAGGGTTAATCCCGGCCTCCCAGGTGACGCAAACCGGAGTCTCATTCGCTTGAGAGGGATTACATTCTCATGTATTTCGGTGTTTCTGACGACAACCGCGTTTTGCAGGGGAGATTTCCACGGCAGGAGGCCGAACCTGCGGCGGCTAGCCAACGAGGGGCCGCAGAGCCCCGTAGGGCAAAAAGGAATGAAGTCCGGACTGAAATGCCGGCGCAAAGGTATAGTGCACCCTCTGCTTCCCTGGAGTTATTCTGTCAGGGTCATATTAACGTTCGTGCTATCTTCAGGACGAAGAGACCTCGCCGGACTACATCCGGAGAGGTTGCCAATCGCGCCTCCACCAGCCAGGCTCCAACGTCTGGCCAGGAAGCGGAGGCGAGTACAAGGCGCGCACCGGACGCTCCTCCGACAGAGGATGCGGACAGGCTGTCCGCCACAAATTCAGAAGTGGAGAGTGCCATGAACCACAGGCGTCGCCGGACAACTCTACGCGACGGTTGTTTCTCCCAAGAGGCTTTAGATGCCTTTAATTCGGGAGATGCGTACCTCCGTGCCGCTCAAAATGGTTTAGCCAGAGCTACGGAGCAGTATGTGAAAGACATACGGGTAAGAAAATTTTGGTTAAATATATACATATGCCAGTAGCCCCCGAGACTTGAAACAGTTAGAGCAACTGATTTAAGGATCATTGAATATGCAGGTTCTTACAGAGAAGAATACTGTACTGTCCCAGGAGCTGGAGAAGTGCAAGGCCCAACTAGAGGCCGCACTAGCCGCAGCAGGGGAGCCCCGAGAGACCCCCTCAGGTAAAATACACTTTGAAAGATTAGTATTGTGCGGTGTGGGTGCAAATCTGACAAGTTAAATTGCAGATGGCGCCGGACTCGATCCGGACAAGCAACAACTCTTACGCCAGCTAAAGGCCGGTGAGAGTATGTTGACAAGGGTGAGGCGAGAGAAGAATGATCTTCAGGATGCCAACACCAAGCTGGATGTCGAACTTAAAGATGTTCGTGGCCAGCTGTCGGACTCCACGAAGGAGAATCAGCGGCTTCGACGCGGCATTTTTAGTAAGTGCTTGAACGAACTTTGAAAAAAGAGTTCGGCGAGGAAGTCGATTAACAGAGTAATGTCTGTAGGTATGCTCACAGGTCGTCCTGCAGAGGAGATGCCCGGTTCTACGGGTGACCTTCTTCCCGAACTCATGCAACTGCATGAGCGAATTCGGCAAGCGATGCGAGGTGTTGCCCAAGCCTTATGGCCTGCCCACTCCGTGCCCGAGAGCCTTGGAGAGCTTGCGGAGAAGCTGAAGGGAGCTCGGCGGCGCTTCCGATTGTGGAAGATATCGGCCTGCCGACAAGGCGCTCGGGAAGCCTGGGCCATGGTGAAGACCCGTTTTACGAAGTCTGACCCGAACCACATGGCCGAGGTCGGACCCGTGGGGCCTGACGGGAAGGAGATCCCTGTGAGTTTAGTATACGGCCAAGTAGAGTTGGCCGCAAAGTATTCCCAGCAGGACTGTAAATTAGACAGCCTGTTAGATGGTATAGAAGAGGAATACAATCAGTCATAATGACTATGTAATTTTGAATTGACATGTGTAATGCCTTCTAGCCGGATTGTAGATCGTTTGTCGTTGCCGACCTTTTCGCTTCAACCTCGAGACCTGACGGTCTGGAGTGTGTCCGAATACCATAGCGGTTATATAAGAACCGTGGTATGCGTGGAGACCAGGCGTAGGGGTCATTAGTGCTTTATCAGACAAGTGCCCAACTAGTTATGTTATATTACATGGTTAGTAAGAAACATCTTCCAGAGAGAATAGTTCCGTTAGGGGTTCCTTTCGCTGGGAGGCATGCCCTAAAGTGCATGTCCGGACTGCGTAAAAAGACGCAGAAAAAGCATCTGGGGGCGCATAAAATGGGTAAAAAGATCATCTTTTATCTCACCGACCGAATATTCCCTTAAGAACGCTAGCTTTCGGCTTCACCCAGTCTGAGGTACACATCCGGCTGACCCGGCAGTAACAATCGCAGAGGTGCTCCCTTTACCACCTAGCCGAACAATCGGGAACGTAGGGGTAAGCACAGGAGCCAGGCAACCCAGCTTGGCCAAAACTTAAGTCATATCGATGCATATAATGGTGAAGAAAAAGGTACATGCGGAAGTTTGACGCATGTGTTGGGCATGAAGCCCATATAAATAAGCTTCTGTTAAAGAAGCCCCCAGGTTTAATGAGCGCGAGTGGCGCATCACTTAGATGAGCCTTTAAGGGCGATAAAAGAAAAGAGGGGAAGGAGAGAAATGTAAGACAGAAAAATGCAAAAAATGGACAGAGGAAGGAGACGAACACAGAGTCCGGCGCTAGGCGTAGAATCTTCGGAGACGGGTGGCGTTCCATGGGTTCGGCTCGAGTCGGTTATCCGACGCATCTCGCAGGCGGTACGCCCCGCCAGTCAGGACTTGGTCGATTATGAATGGACCTTCCCACTTGGGCTTGAGTTTGTCCTTTTTCTTGTCCGGCAGGCGTAGAACTAGTTCGCCGACATTGTAATTTTTGGCCCGTACTTCTCTGCTTTGATATCTTCGAGCCTGCTGTTGATAGAATGCGGAACGGGCTTTTGCCACGTCGCGCTCCTCCTCCAAAGCGTCCAAACTGTCCTGCCGATCGAGCTCGGCTTCTCTTTCTTCGTACATGCGCACTCGAGGTGAGTCATGAATTATGTCGCAGGGCAGAACTGCCTCTGCGCCGTACACCATGAAGAATGGTGTGTATCCGGTGGTGCGATTCGGCGTGGTCCGCAGCCCCCAGAGTACGGAGTCGAGCTCCTCTACCCAGTGCGTATTAGATTCCTTAAGGGACCGCACTAGTCTGGGTTTAATGCCGCTCATGATAAGACCATTTGCACGTTCGACCTGGCCGTTGGTTTGTGGGTGATAGACGGAAGCATAATCGAGCTTGATGCCCATGTTTTTGCACCAGAGTTTTACCTCGTCGGCGGTAAAGTTTGTACCGTTATCGGTTATGATGCTGTGGGGGACGCCATAACGGTGTACAACCCCGGATATGAAGTCTATCACAGGTCCGGATTCGGCCGTTTTAACAGGCTTGGCTTCTATCCATTTGGTGAATTTATCCACCATGACCAGTAAGTATTTCTTTCTATCGGTCCCGCCTTTAAGGGGTCCGACCATGTCAAGCTCCCAGACCGCAAAAGGCCAGGTGATTGGTATAGTTTGGAGTGCGGTGGGTGGCATATGGCTTTGGTTGGCAAAAAGTTGGCAACCAAAGTCCTGAGCGTCGGCCTTGGACTAAGTCCTGAGCGTCTGCCCGGGCCGTCGGCCAATAAAAGCATGTACGGAAAGCCTTGCTAACAAGGGACCGAGCAGCGGCGTGGTGACCACCGAGTCCGGCATGAATTTCAGCCAGAAGGTTCCGCCCTTCCTCCTCGGAGATGCACCTTTGAAGGACTCCGGTTGTGCTTTTCTTATAAAGCTCTCCCTCATGCACTCTGTAGGCTTTAGATTGCCGCACTATGCAGCGGACCTCGTTTTGGTCCTCCGGGAGTTCTTGCCTAGTAAGGTAGGCTAGGAATGGTTCTGTCCACGGGGCGATGACCGCCATTATTACGTGGGTCGAAGGTGTAATTTCATTGGCAGAGCCTCCAATTGTGTCAGATTGTTCGGCGTCGAATGGTGCGGCTGGGTCCGGGCTGTTATTTGCGGGTTCCCCCTCCCATGCTACAGATGGTTTGAACAATCTTTCCAAAAAGTTGTTGGGGGGGACTGCATCGCGTTTTGCTCTGATGCGTGCCAGGACGTCCGCTGCTTGATTGTTTTCTCGGGCTATATGGTGAAACTCCAGCCCTTCGAACCGAGCTGACATTTTTAGGACGGCATTGCGGTAAGCTGCCATTTTTGAGTCCTTGGCGTCGAAGTCGCCATTTATTTGGGATATCGCGAGGTTCAAGTCCCCGCGTACCTCTAGGCGTTGAATGCCCATGGATACTGCCATCCGGAGACCATGTAGAAGGGCCTTGTATTCGGCTGTGTTGTTGGAGTCCGTGTACATAATTTGGAGTACATATTGGACTATGTCTCCTGTGGGGGATGTCAAAACGACGCCAGCCCCCAGTCCGGCCAACATTTTGGAGCCGTCGAAATGCATGATCCAGTTTGAGTATGTGCCGTACTCTTTAGGGAGTTCGGCCTCCGTCCATTCTGCGACGAAGTCGGCCAAAACTTGCGATTTGATAGCTCGCCGTGGCTTATAGGTTATATCGAACGGGAGGAGCTCGATGGCCCATTTTGCGATCCGGCCCGTTGCATCGCGGTTGTTGATAATATCGTTAAGTGGTACTTCCGAGGCTACCGTTATGGAACACTCTTGAAAGTAGTGTCGTAGCTTTCGGGATGCCATGAATACCGCGTATGCAATTTTTTGATAATGCGGGTACCGTGATTTGCATGGAGTGAGGACAGTGGACACGTAGTAGACCGGCCTTTGAAGGGGGAATTTGTGTCCGTCCGTTTCCCGCTCGACAACGAGCACTGCGCTGACAACTTGATGTGTTGCTGCAATGTACAATAGCATTGGTTCGCCGGTGTTTGGCGCGGCCAGGACTGGGTTTGTTGCCAATATGGCTTTTATTTCATCGAGTCCGGCCGTGGCGGCATCCGTCCACTCGAAGTGTTCGGTGCGCCGGAGTAGGCGATAAAGGGGCAGTGCCTTTTCTCCCAAGCGGGAGATGAAGCGGCTTAGAGCCGCCACGCATCCGGTTAATTTTTGTATTTGTTTGAGGTCCTTTGGGATATCCAATTGTGACAAAGCTCGGATC
Source organism: Triticum aestivum (assembly GCF_018294505.1). NCBI lineage: Eukaryota > Viridiplantae > Streptophyta > Magnoliopsida > Poales > Poaceae > Triticum > Triticum aestivum. The sequence goes on along the minus strand of NC_057797.1, from coordinate 159,917,016 downwards.
TTGGCTGGATTTGCTTCAATTCCTCTACCGGATACAATGAAGCCCAAGAGCTTTCCGGCTGGAACGCCGAAGACGCATTTTTCCGGGTTGAGCTTGATGTCGTATTTTCGGAGGTTATCGAATGTGAGCCTCAAGTCGTCTACTAGAGATTCGACATGTCTTGATTTGATGACCACATCATCCACATATGCCTCCACTGTTTTGCCGATCTGATTTGCCAGACATGTCTGGATCATGCGCTGATATGTTGCGCCGGCGTTTTTTAGCCCGAAGGGCATTGTGTTGAAGCAGAATGGGCCGTATGGTGTGATGAATGTTGTTGCAGCTTGGTCTGATTCTGCCATCTTGATTTGATGGTAACCGGAGTATGCGTCGAGGAAACACAACGAATCGTGTCCTGCGGTGGCATCGATAATTTGATCGATACGGGGGAGGGGGAAGGGATCCTTTGGGCAAGCCTTGTTAAGGTCTTTAAAGTCGACACACAGGCGCCAGGATTTGTCCTTCTTTGGTACCATCACCAGGTTTGCTAGCCAGTCCGGATGTTTTATGTCTCTAATGAATCCGGCCTCCAATAGCTTGGCTAGCTCTTCTCCCATAGCCTGTCTCTTAGGTTCGGAAAAACGCCGAAGGGCTTGTTTGACAGGTTTGAATCCTTTTAGGATATTTAAGCTGTGTTCGGCCAGCCTGCGTGGGATCCCTGGCATGTCTGAAGGGTGCCAGGCGAAAATGTCCCAATTCTCTCGTAGGAACTCTCGCAGTGCGGCGTCTACATCGGGGTTCAGTCGTGCCCCGATGGAAGCTGTTTTATTGGGGTCCGTTGGATGGACCTGGAATTTGACTATTTCGTCGGCTGGCTTGAAGGATGTGGATTTGGATCTTTTGTCGAGTATCACATCATCCCTGTTAACCGTGGAGCGCAGCGTAGTCAGTTCCTCGGCCGCTAAGGCTTCGGATAGTGCCTCGAGGGCTAATGCGGCCGTCTTGTTTTCGGCGCGGAGTGCTATGTCCGGATCACTAGCTAGAGTGATAATTCCATTCGGCCCGGGCATCTTAAGCTTCATGTACCCGTAATGGGGTATCGCTTGGAAGATTGTGAATGCTTCCCGCCCTAGTAAGGCGTGATGTCCGCTTTTAAACGGGGCCACCTGAAACGTGACTTCTTCGGACCTGTAATTATCCGGCGTGCCGAACACCACATCTAGTGTGATTTTTCCTGTGCAGCGCGCTTCCCGACTGGGGATTATTCCTCTAAAGGTTGTGCTGCTTCGCTCGACGCGGTTCCAGTCTATTTCCATTTTTTGAAGGGTTTCCTCATAAATGAGGTTCAGTCCGCTGCCTCCATCCATGAGCACCTTGGTGAGGCGAAAGCCGTCCACTATGGGACTGAGGACCAATGCGGCTGGTGCTCGGGCTGTTCGGAATCTAGGTTCATCACTTGCGTTGAAGGTGATAGCAGTGTCGCTCCATGGATTTATTGTTGCAACTTGATAGACTTCGGCGAGGCTGCGGAGTGTTCTTTTTCGCATATTGTTTGATGCGAAAGTCTCGAAGACTGTGAGAACGGTACTGGTGTCCTCGGGCTGGCTTTCTGCGGCCTCCCGATTTAAGAGGTCCTCGCCAATTTTGGCTACCTGCCGGAGTATCCAACACGCTCTAAGGCTGTGAGTTGGTGTGGCGTCCTCTGTACTGTGAATTCTACAGGGTCCATCAAGCCACCTTTCCAGTACAGTTTCCATGCCCTGTAGAGGGTTTTGGCTTTTTGCTATTTACTCCGGGTGTCTTATGATGATGCACCCTCTTAGTTCGGACGGGATTATTATTCAAGGCCGGATTATCCCAAAATTTTATTTCGGTTTTCCAGGCACTTTCCATCGCACAATACTTTTGTACTATGAACGCCAAGTCAGCGAAGCGTGTAATATCACGGCGACTTATGGCGTTAAGGATTCCCTCGTCCGTGCAATTACTGTAGAAGATTGATATTGCGTCTCCCTCGCGGCAATCCTTTATCCTGTTCATAACCAGGAGGAATCTGGCCCAGTAATGATGTACTGTTTCGTCGGGCCTCTGCCTGACTTGGGAGAGATCGCTTATATTCGGGTGGGTGGGTGTTGTTGAATCTGAGACTTCACCCGATCCAAGATTCGGAGGCCGAAGAGTTTCCGAACTCTAAAGTTCGGATTCTTGGATGTTGTCCAGCGAGTCCGGCCCGTTGCCTGATCCTAAGCTCAGGTCTTGAGTTACATCCTCCTCTCCGCGGGTATCCGGCTTGGAGGGGTCGGGAATTCGGACGTAGCTGGTCCTTAAAATAGATGAAGGGTCGCCGCACTGCGCCTCTACCACGGCAACGTGGTGGGTGACTTGGGGAGAGTTAATTTCTCTTAGATCGGGTTTAAGCCCAACCTGGTCGTAATCCGTAGCGACCCCCAGGGCGGCGATGCGATCCAAGAGCCCATTTACGGAAGAGAGCTCCATTGGATCTAGCTGCTCGACGAGCTCCGAGCTGACGTGTAGGTTGCTTTTGATGACCCGAGAGGTCACCGTCGGCGCAACAGCCGAACAGGCGGTCATGAGGAAACCACCTAGCCGGAGGGTTTGGCCGACAGCCAAGGCTCCCTTAGCAACGGCGCCGTCTTTGAAGACGGGAGAAGGCATCCTTCCTGATTGTGACGGCACAGAGGAACTCTCAATGAAAGCACCAATGTCGGTGTCAAAACCGGCGGATCTCGGGTAGGGGGTCCCGAACTGTGCGTCTAGGCCGGATGGTAACAGGAGACAGGGGACACTTTGTTTTACCCAGGTTTGGGCCCTCTCGATGGAGGTAAAAACCCTACTCCTGCTTGATTAATATTGAAGATATGGGTAGTACAAGAGTAGATCTACCACGAGATCAAGGAGGCTAAACCCTAGAAGCTAGCCTATGGTATGATTGTGTATGGAGTTGATTCCCTACGGACTACAACCCTCCGGTTTATATAGACACCGGATAGGGTTAGGGTTACACAGAGTCGGTTACAATGGTAGGAGATCTTGAATATCGCATCGCCAAGCTTGCCTTCCACGCCAAGGAAAGTGCCCTCCGGACACGGGACAAAGTCTTCAATCTTATATCTTCATAGTCCAGGAGTCCAGCTGAAGGTATAGTCCGGCTACCCAAACACCCCCTAATCCAGGACTCCCTCACCGGGTAAGAACATGAAGGAAAAGAATGGAGAGACTTCACATGAATCGAAGGATACTTGATTAAGAAATCTGAGTCCTTGAAGAAAAAGGGGTGGGTGGGCGGGAAAAACAAAGGCAACTTGGAGACGGATGAAACAAACACCGTTCAGAAGAAAACTGATACTAGATCTTGCGAATGTTGAAGTGATTGGATCCACTTGAAGAGAGAAGCACCGGTAGAACAAGATTGGCATAACAATCTCGATTATCGAGAAGGATTAGTATTCACATCGGAGTATGAGAACACCGGTTCGAAAAGGTATGGAATCAACACTTGACTTAGAAGCAACTCGAATACCACAACTCAAAACAAAACAAAGGATTGGCTTGCAGAATAAGCCGGAACAAACATATGATAGAGATTTCGTCCGAAGTTTTCATGGTGAGGCCTACACGGTCTCGATTGTACAACACCATCATGTACAAGGCAGTGCACATGACATACGAAGCGTCCCCGAGTCGGCATAGCCAAGGACTCTTTAAGACACAATGAGACCACTGTAAAACCAATCGTGGATAGGCGGACCACTAGACGTCGAACCCCAATTTCATATCATACATCTGTCGGAAAGATATCCTAGGAGCTACTTGAATTCCCACTTATAAACTCCCAAAATTTTCCTAGTTATGCAATCAGGTGTTGGGGATACAGGGGAAGCATAATATCTCACCCAAATCTAGCAAATCCTACATCCAGTTGTATCCATCCTTCAACACATAACCAAGAAACCTTCGGAAATCGTCTACCTCAACCTTCGAAAAGCATCCGTTATATGAGTTATGGCAATACTCCCGAACTCCCGCCCCAGTACTGGGTGGCGTCGGGGTTATCTCACCAACAACTGCATAAAACTATCTCAGGTATTCCAGAACTACAATGATAAAATTGTGGCGACAACACCTCGGAGCTCAACTCCCCGGGACACTGCCACAACCCCTAAATGACAGGAGGCACCAAGAACAATGTTCTCATCACAAAACCATCGGAACGATTCCAAGATACCCGTGTGATCATAATTTTTTTTAGTGAAATTTGAGAAGAGAAGAGTCAAAACTCTATGTCAGGATGCCTCACCAGAGCAACGAAGGGACTGAGGAGTAAAAATAATTCCTAACTCTCCGATATATATAATTCCTAAATGACTCAAAACATTTTTCTAGACTCAATACCGCCAATGATTCGATCAAGCAGGGGGCTCCTAAGGTCGGGGAAGGCTCTGATACCAACTTGTAACGCCCTCGATGCGGCTATATCTCCCATGTGTCGAAGAACGACTTAGAGGCATAGCCACATTGAAAGCAATGTCGCAAGTGAGGTAATCTTCACACAACCCATGTAATACATAAGGGAAAGAGATACATAGTTGGCTTACAATCGCCACTTCACACAAATACATGAATAAAGCATTACATCATCCAAATACACACAAGGTCCGATACGGAACCAAAATAAAAGAAGACTACCCCAAATGCTACACAGATCCCCGATCGTCCCGCCTGGGCTCCACTACTGATCAACTAGAACAAAACAACACAAAGGACAAGATCTTCATCGAGCTCCTCCTTGAGCTTGGTTGCGTCATCTACACGGTCTCATTGGCACCTGCAAGCTGGTTCTGGAAGTATCTGTGAGTCACGGGGACTCAGCAATCTCACACCCTCGCGATCAAGACTATTTAAGCTTATAGGAAGGGTAAAAGGTATGAGGTGGAGCTGCAACAAGCGACTAGCATATTTGGTGGCTAACATATTCACAAAAGAGAGCGAGAAGAGAAGGCAAAAGCACGGTCGAGAAACTATGATCAAGAAGTGATCCTAGAACAACCTACGTCAAACATAACTCCAACACCGTGTTCACTTCCCGGACTCCGCCGGAAAGAGACCATCACGGTTACACACGCGGTTGATGTATTTTAATTAAGGTCAACTTCAGGTTTTCTACAACCGGACATTAACGAATTCCCATCTACCCATAACCACGGGCACGGCTTTCGAAAGTTCAAATCCCTCCAGGGGTGTCCCAACTTAGCCCATCACAAGCTCTCACGGTCAACGAAGGATATTCCTTCTAGCGGGAAGACCCGATCAGGCTCGGAATCCCGGTTACATGACATTTCGACAGGTAAAACAAGACCAGCAAGACCGCCTCGATGCGCCGACATCCTGATAGGAGCTGCACATATCTCGTTCTTAGGGCAACACCGGATGAGCGCTTCGTACAACTAAAACCAGCCCTCAAGTTTCCCCGAGGTGGCGCTGCAAAGGACTCTAGTTCGGACCAACACTTAGACAAGCACTGGCCCGGGGGGTTAAAATAAAGATGACCCTCGGGATGCGCGACTCCCAAGGGAAAAAGGCTAGGTGGCGAATGGTAAAACCAAGGTTGGGCCTTGCTGGAGGAGTTTTATTCAAGGCAAACTGTCAAGGGGTTCCCATTATAACCCAACCGCGTAAGGAACGCAAAATCCGGGAACATAACACCGATATGACGGAAACTAGGGCGGCAAGAGTGGAACAAAACACCAGGCATAAGGCCGAGCCTTCCACCCTTTACCAAGTATATAGATGCATTAATTAAATAAGAGATATTGTGATATCCCAACAAATATCCATGTTCCAAACATGGAACAAGCTCCAATCTTCACCTGCAACTAACAACGCTATAAGAGGGGCTGAGCAAAGCGGTAACATAGCCAAACAACGGTTTGCTAGGACAAGGTGGGGTAGAGGCTTGGCTTAACAATATGGGAGGCATGATAAGCAAGTGGTAGGTATCGCAGCATAGGCATAGCAAAAGAGCGAGCAACTAGCAAGCAAAGATAGAAGTGATTTCTAGGGTATGGTCATCTTGCGTGAAATCCCGCAAGGAAGAAGAACGAGTCCAAGAGGAAGACAAACGGACGTAGTCGAACGGGTCCTCACAAACGCGACATTATCAGAACCAACTCGAAGAAGCAACACCGGAAAGGAGCAAACAACATAGTAAACAACCACCACATAAGCATGGCATGATGCACAATCAAGTATGATGCATGTCCGTTTAAAGAAGCATGGCATGGCAAAGTGCACAAACAACCCTACAAATTAAGTGGAGCTCAATATGCAACGAGTTGCATATTGACGAAACACCACAACAAGTTATTTAGTTCGATCTTGTTTATGTACCCATCAATATTAAATGTTGTTAAACATGGCAAGAGGGTGAAGCAAAATAAAACTACATATTAAGCAAGTTTAAATGAGGCCGGAAATAACAACAACAATTCTGGAAACTCCTCATGAGCATATTATAGATTTGGTACTGTTCTGCCCTAAACATTATTTTAGAGTTGTTAAACATGTAAGATGAATGCACCAAGTAAATCTAGGCATTTTTATACCCCATTTACATATAAAGATTATTTAATTCGGAGCTACGGTTATTTAGTTATGAAAGAATTCATTTTAACACATTATTTAAGCAAATTTAAATAAACATGATTTTAAGCATTTTAAACATGGGTGAAAGTTGCATATTCTGAAGCTAGACAAGATTCTAAGCAACTTTCATATATAAATTATTTTAATCCGATGCACGGTTTGAAAGTTATTATATGCATGAAGTTGGATGGCTTTATTGCAAATCTATTTTTTACTGGAAAAAAGACAAATTCGCAGACAGGAAAAAAAATGACTATGCACTACTAGGGAAAAGCCTATACAGAGAATCTTACCAGCAGCGCGCTTTAAAATCAGGCGCTGTTGCTAAGTAGCAGTAGCGCGGGTTTTTAACCCTCGCTACTACTAAGTTGATAGCAGTAGCGCTGGTTTTTTACCCTTGCTACTACTAAGCGGTCTCTACCATGCCCCCCGGGACATGCCATAGTAGTAGCGCGGGTTTTTAACCCTCGCTTCTACTAAGTTGATAGCAACAGCGCTGGTTTTTACCCCTCGCTACTACTAAGCGGTCTCTACCGTGCCCCTGGGCCATGCCATAGTAGTAGCGAGGGTTATAAACCCGCGCTACTACTAAGTTTTTACCCCTCGCTACTACTAAGAGGTCTCAACCGTGCCCCTCCGGGACATGCCATAGTAGTAGCGAGGGGTAAAATCCCTCGCTACTACTAAAGGTCCCATTTTGAAACTCTACCCCCCCTTTGGATCGCCTTTTCGGTTTTGTAAAAAGCAAAAGAAAATGATAAAAACTTCAAAAATTAAAATCCTTCGAGATGTAGTTATGTTACTACATCTACTAGTTAGGAAAATTTAAAAACTTAAATTTGGACATGTTTTGCAAAAAGTGTAGGGAAAATGTAAAACGGCTATAACTTTTGCATACGATGTTAGAAAAAAACGTATAATATATTAAAATGTTTCAAAAATTAAAATCCTTTGAGATGTAGTTATGTTACTACATCTACTAGTTAGGAAAATTTAAAAACTTAAATTTGGACATGTTTTGCAAAAAGTGTAGGGAAAATGTAAAACGGCTATAACTTTTGCATACGATGTCAGAAAAAAAACGTATAATATATCAAAATGTTCAGCACGAAAATCCGCATACGATGGAGACTGCCTATGGCCAGTTTGCAAATTTTTAGAATCCTCAAATTCTAAAAGGAAAAAAAGTTATGCTCAAATTTCAGTTTTTTTAATTTTGGTCAAATCTGGTCAAATTGTGGTCAAACTACTTATTCAACAAGTATTAGTGTTACTAAATAATTATACAAGAATATTAGTGTTACTAAATAATTATTTCAGTTTTTTGGAATTTTGGTCAAATCTGGTCAAACTTTGGTCAAAATGTGGTCAAACTCCTTATTCAAGAAATATTAGTGTTACTAAATAATTATTGTTTTTTAGAACAATAGTTTTTGGAATCGAGGGAGAATAGAACCCGGAAGTTAAGCGTGCTCAGGCTAGAGTAGTGAGAGGATGGGTGACCGTCCGTGAAGTTAGATGATTTGGAATGATGAGGGGTGATTAGAGATTAAATTGAGCAGCGATGAGGGTGATTAGAGATTAGAGGTTAAAATAATTCAGAAATTTGAAAATTCGCGCAAAAAAATCAAAAAAAAATTCCACGGGTTAGTAGTAGCGCGGGTTTTTACCCACGCTACTACTAACGGACGTAGTAGTAGTGCGGGTGGCACCCGCGCTGCTGCTATACATTAGCTGTAGCGCCTTATTAGTAGCGCCGGCCCCTGCGCTGCTAATAGGCCCAAAACCCGCGCTGCTGCTAGGCTTTTCCCTAGTAGTGATGGGCTAAATCTACACACGCTGGGCCTACAGAGGGGGCTGCGGGGAAACTCACCCATGGGCTTTGGCCCAAGGCGGTGGAGAGGAAAACCAGACATGGGCCTCGCGGATCTGGTGGCCCACGCGAAGTCGAGGCAGAGGAGGGCGCTGGGCCTTGGGAGGCACCGGCCCACGATGGCGCTGGAGCGGGCGCTTGAGGTCAACGGTTCGAGGAGCTCGCTGGAGAGAGGTCATGGCAGGGACGCCGGTGGGGGTCCACGACGAGGTAGCGGCGTAGGCGAGTAGGGGAGGCCAGGGCCGACGAGGATGGATGGATCCGAGGGCGGGGTTTCCAGATCCGGCGACAGTTCAGGGCGAGGAGGTCGGCAACGACCTCGACGACGGTGGAATGGGCGACTCCGGCGATGGGGATCTCTCCTGCGCGAGGGAGAGAAAGAGGTCTGAGAGAGGCGGCGAAAAAAAACAAAGGAGGAGGAGGACGGGGTCGGCGAGGGAGGACCTGGGGTCGGCGACGAGGTCGGCGTGCTCGGCGGTCTTGGTCGCCGGCGGCGAACGACGGGGCGTAAGGGAGAGGAGATCGGGGCTCTCCTGATCTGAAACGATGGCGGCGGCACGCAGGTTCGGGGACGGGTTCGTACAGGCCCAGATCTGGCCCGACGCGGGCCAGCGGCGGGCTTCGCGGGCCGTGGTGAAGTGGGGCGCAGGGGGAACGCGTGGCGCGCTGGGGTTAGCTGGAAGGCGACTGAGAGGTGAGGTGGCGCGACGTGGTTGGCTGCGGGGGCGCTGGTGGCGGCGCCAAGTGGTGGAGATGGGTTCGGCCAAGGCGGAATGCGATGAGGGCGGCGGCGGCTGATGATTGGCGCGCTGAAAACAAGGTGGGGGGGGGGGGTTGGAGGACGCCAAAAATGGCATGTGGGGTATTTATAAGGTATGGGGGCTAGGGTTAGAGGTTTTGAGGCCGTTCTCGGACCCTCGGATCACGATCATGCGGCTCCGGACAAAGGGGAACTAGATGGACTGCACGTGGGCTGGGCAGAGTGTGATGAGCTAAGAGGAGAGAAGAGAAGGCAGCCCGGCAACTGTTTTTGGAGACCAAATACTTCCGACGTTTGACCGACTATATTGCCGCTATAGTTATCCGTTGGGGCATCAAACGAACTCCGAATGCGATGAAACTTGGCGGGCGAATTACTAACAACATAACAACCCTGCATGCCAACTTTCATCCCATTCCGAGAACATTCTCCATCCACATATAAAATACTATTTCGGACATGCCGCGGGCGCGTGCAAGTGTGTCTGGGCTCAGAACGGACAACGGATGGAACTGGGAGACCCGGACTAATGCAAGTTTTGAAAAACAAGATGATGCAATGCACATGATGACATGGCAAGATGCAACACGCAAGCAAATGACAAGGCCACAACAACGAATAACTGGAGGACACCTGGCACATCGGTCTCGGGGCGTCACAAGTTAGTAGCTAGATGGCTTCTTCTCTCTTTTTGTATCTCAATACAAAGTTCTCCCCCTCTCTTGTGGAGATCTATTCGATGTAATCTTCTTTTTGCGGTGTGTTTGTTGAGACCGATGAATTGTGGGTTTATGATCAAGTCTATCTATGAATAATATTTGAATCTTCTCTGAATTCTTTTATGTATGATTGGTTATCTTTGCAAGTCTCTTCGAATTATCCATTTGGTTTGGCCAACTAGATTGGTAGTTCTTGCCATGGGAGAAGTGCTAAGCTTTGGGTTCGATCTTGCGGTGTCCTTTCCCAGTGACAGAAGGGGCAGCAAGGCACGTATTGCATCATTGCCATCGAGGATAACAAGATGGGGTTTATTTCATATTGCATGAATTTATTTCTCTACATCATGTCATCTTGCTTAAGGCGTTACTCTATTTTTAACTTAATACTCTAGATGCATGATGGATAGCGGTCGATGAGTGGAGTAATAGTAGTAGATGCAGAATCGTTTCGGTCTACTTGTCACGGACGTGATGCCTATATACATGATCATGCCTAGATATTCTCATAACTATGCTCAATTCTCTCAATTGCTCAACAGTAATTTGTTCACCCACCGTAGAATACTTATGCTCTTGAGATAAGCCACTAGTGAAACCAATGGCCCCCGGGTCTATTCTCATCATATCAATCTCCATCATTTTAGTCTTGCTTTGCTTTTTTACTTTGCCTTTTACGTTTCACTTTGCATCTCTATACCAAAAATATTATATCTATCAGATCTCACTCTCGTAAGTGACCGTGAAGGGATTGACAACCCCTAATCGCGTTGGTTGCGAGTAGCTATCGTTTTGTGCAGGTACGAGGGACTTGAGCGTGGCCTCCTACTGGATTGATACCTTGGTTCTCAAAAACTGAGGGAAATACTTGCGCTACTTTGCTTCATCATCCCTTCCTCTTGGGGGAAAACCAACGCAAGCTCAAGACGTAGCAGGGGGAGAAAACATCATAAGATCCAACTATAATGGCAAAGCTCGCGATACATCAAGATCGTATCACCTCAAGAACACGAGAGAGAGAGAGAGAGAGAGAGAGAGAGAGAGATCAAAGACATAGCTACTAGTACATACCCTCAGCCCCGAGGGAGAACTACCCCCTCCTTGTCATGGAGAGCATCGGGATGATGAAGATGGCCACCGGAGAGGGATTTCCCCCTCCGGCAGGGTGCCAGAATGGGTCTAGATTGGTTTTCGATAGCTACGGAGGCTTCTGGCGGCGGAACTCCCGATCTATTCTGCTCCCCGAAGTTTTTAGGGTATATAGGTATATATGGGAGGAAGAAGTACATCGGTGGACCTCCGGTTGGTATTCCTTTTCTGTAAAACTCAAAAACAAGGAAAAACAGAAACTGGCACTGGGCTCTAGGTTAATAAGTTAGTCCCAAAAATCATATAAAATAGCATATAAATGCATATAAAACATCCAAGGTTGATAATATAGTAGCATGGAACAATCAAAAATTATAGATACGTTGGAGACGTATCAGGGTCCCAATGGTACCAGGCCGTGACACACGCACGCAACACTCACATGTACACACACAACCACGCACACACGCAACACTCACATGCACACACCACAGGACCAACACACACACTCACGCTCAAGTGCTCAACCTACGTGTGCATGCGCACACATCAGGCCCTGACAGACACATACACAACCAGGTGGTTCCCGCGCATGGGTTGGAGTTTTGTCATGCCTGCGTAAATTTGTGTTTATCTGACCTTTTTCTTATGCAAACTGATAGGTGGGACCCACAAGGAACATGATCAATTTAACTAGTCAACATAGTGCCATGCAGACTATTTGGCTGGTCAACAGAGTGCAATCCGATGCTGAATGGTGAGCAAGTGACCGTATAATCACCGCAAAATGTATATTGTGACTGTAATGAGTGTATTCTGAAGTCCGATGACCGTATTACGCTTTTCGATTGAAATACACTAACTGCACATGTGTTGATATCTTCTCTCGCTCTCTCTGTGGAGCCGAGTAGGCCAATGTGCCAGTGCCTAAATTGGCGCAAGCCACCCCATTATTGATGTACTGGTTTCGTAAGAGCGAACAAGCATTCACGTCTACTGTACAAACTGTAGATATGAGTTACAAATGCTATGAAAATGAATACAAATATTTGAATCCACTTTATGCCCAATTTCTCTCTGTAGGCCCTCCAAAAGTACATCTCTACGTGTTCTCGCACGTTACATCTAACAACTATGCAATACAACACTACTACTACACTCTAACATAATAAATCATATGTGTTTTTAGTTTTACTAGATCTCATATTGTTACTTAATTATTCAGTTTGCATACATTAAAATTGCGTTTGAAATGTATGGCTAGTATCATGTAACATCCCAAATTTTCAATTTGGAATGTTATACATAGATCATCCATGCATATCATGTTTTATTGCTTTTCCGTTCCGTAATCCTTGAAATCCTAAGCATCTCAAGGACCCTCGGAGAGAGTTGGGGATTTCCCGGTCTTCATATTTGATTCTTTTATCAAATAATGAAAAGAGGATTTGATTTTAATTATTTCTCTCCGAAAAATATTTCACATTAAAAATTAAAGAGAGGAGATAATATGACTTCTCCAAAATAAATGAAATATTGGAGGAAAAATATTAAAATCATTAAATTGATTTTTATTTGATTTTATTCGGATTTTATTTGCATTAGAAAAATTGCATGTTTTCCAAAATTGCATTTTAGGGCCAAGAAAATGTTCATCTTGTTCTAAATATTTTATTTTGACGATGAAAACTTGTTTTGGCATTTTTAGGTTTTTATTTATTTATTTTTCTAGGATTTTATTTCGGTCGGCGAAGTTTAAAAAAAAGAGGTTCCGCGCCGACTGGGCCTAAGGCCCAACCGCGCCAGGCCGCCGCCGCCGCCGCCTCCTGCGCGTGCGCTGCCGCCGCCGCCGCCACTCGGACCGGAGTCCGAGTTGGACTCCGCCTCCGCCGCGCCTTGCCCCCGCCTCCAAGTCGCCACCCCCGCCCCCCTTTATATATGTCGCCACCCCCGCCCCAACACCACCACCTCCGCCGCCCGCGCTCGCCACCACAGCCGCCGCCGCCTAGCGCCGCCGCCGCCGCCAAGCCCGGCCGCCGCCGCCAAGCACCACCGCCCTCGCGAGACGCTGCCCCGCCTCGCCGGAGCCCTCTCACCGGAGGTAGCCACCGCACCCCGCCGTCGGTTTTTTTATAAACCGTTCGGTTTTTTCAGAAACCCTAGATCCGTTTTTTTGGATTCGTCAGTTTTTCTCGGTTCTTCCAGTTAGCGGATGTTCGTCCGTACGTTCGTTTTAACAAACGGTTCCTCGCCTGTTAGAAACAACTAACGAACACTTGTTCGTTAGTCTGTTCGTGAGTTTTCTTTTATCGGATTTATTCCGTGATTTTTCTGATCATGATTTCTGATCCGATCTTAGTTTTTGTTTATCGTTTCAGTCGTTTAACGGAATCAGGCGATTCAAGCGCCTGGAGTTTCGTCTTGAAACCCTCTTTCCGTTTAACCAACTCAAACAAGTTTTGCTACTGTAAAATTTGACCTAGTTTCAGATTAGTAAACGAAGCTTCTGTCTTTCGCCGTTTGAGTTTCGTTGCTCCGTTTGTTTTGATTCTTTTTGCGAACCGGAGTTCTTAATTTGAACTTTCTGGTGAACCTCTCTTATTTGAGTTTTGCTTGTGCATCGTTGCTTGTTACTTATGTATGTTATTGTTTGCTTGCGATAGAATTCCCGGAGTGCGAAGCGTGTTACTACGAGTCTCTAGGATTCGCGGGTCGTCAGCAAGGCAAGTAACACTTTGATCATATCCCATTATTACCCAGTTTTTATGCATTAGTTCCAATCCTCAAACATTGCATGATTAGGATGTCATTAACTTGTGGGTTGGGAAGTAGTTGCTGAGGTAGAACCTATTGCCCTGTTATATTCAAACCCTTAGGAGTTACTTCTATGTATTGCTTATATTGCTATGCTATGCTCGTAGACGTGGTTTGGGTTTGAGTGAAATTCATGTCAGATGTGAGATTGTTAATTAATGGTTCAACTTAAGGTGGCAACTTAATCAAACAACTGGGTGGATTGAGGCACCCGGGGAACCCAGTGTTGTATGTTTTTTTGGAAATACCGGGGTACCCGTGTGATCTTCCTATGGACCGCCACCCAGGCTCAAAGGGAACTGAGATGATTCATGCTAGAAACTTCTGTGTGCAGCCACAAGATATTATGGGTTCTAGCATAGTTGAGTAAGTTACGTGAAGCTCTTGAAGAGGTAGATCAGCAGGTAGTGGGTTTTGTAGGTTTGGTATGGTCTACCTAGAGTAGAGAGTTAACGTTTCTGAAAGACTGTGTCTCGGTCATCCGTTTCTCAAACACCATGTTGTGTGAGAAATCCAACGGAGGCGATTGAGTCTTGTGGGGAAAAGTGCGCAAACCTCTGCAGAGTGTACAATCTAATCATGGTTAGCTGTGTCCCCGGTTATGGACAATTCTTGAGTATCTAGTACTTGGGTTATCACATGTATCTCACAATGCTTAATTAATACTGTTGGGATGTTAATTCACTTTAATTGGGATTGAGTTGGGGATACCTTCTCAATGATGTTTCAACCACCATGATAGTAAAATTAAAATCTATTCCGTTGTTGTAGGGAAAATTTGGCTTTTCGCAAAACTACAACCATACAGCTTTCCACCAGCCATATATGCATGTAGTGATAGCATTATTCTGTTTCTGCTCTACTGTGTTATATTGCCAGCATATTCCATGTGCTGACCCGTTTTCGGGCTGCAACATATTATTTGCAGACTTTTCAGATGAGGAGTAAGGTTCATTAGGCATTGTCGTGCATCTCAGCTATGCCATTGGAGTTGATGGACTCACTTTATCTTCCAAGCCTTCCGTTGTTATCGCATTAGATGGCCTTAAGCCATATTATTGTAATAAGTTCTCTTTGGAGACATTCGATGTAATAGTGTGTGATTGCTACTGTGTTATAAATCCTTCGAGTATTGTGTGTGTCAGCATTACCGATCCAGGGATGACACTGAAGCACAGAGACTTGACCATCTGAGGTCGGGTCGCTACATATCATCTACCGCGCGGGAAAAATCCCGCCCTTGCCTGTTTAATCGGGTTTGTATCGATGGATCATGCGAAACCGTGCTACCTCTTGAACTTGTGTTGGTTTTTTCCTTGAAGAGGAAAGGGTGACGCAGCAAATTAGAGTAAGTATTTCCCTCAGTTTTGAGAACCAAGGTATCTATCTAATAGGAGACAATGCACAAGCCACTGAATACCTGCACAAACAAACACCAACTTGCACCCAACACGATAAAGGGGTTGTCAATCCCTTCATGGTTATTTGCAAAATGAGATCTGATATAGATGGATAAACGGTAACGTAATATTTTTGGTATTTTCGGTTTATGGAACGGAAAGTAAAATATTGCAAAGAAAGTAAATAGGAAACTAAAATTGTAGATTGGAAACTTATATGATGGAAAGTAGAAGATTATATGATGGAAAATAGACCCGGGGGCCATAGGTTTCACTAGAGGCTTCTCTCAAGATAGAAAATATTACGGTGGGTGAACAAATTACTGCCGAGCAATTGATAGAGAAGTGCAAAGTTATGATGATATCTAAGGCAATGATCATGAATATAGGCATCACATCCGTGTCAAGTAGACCGAAACGATTCTGCATCTACTACTATTACTCCACACATCGACCGCTATCCAGCATGCATCTAGAGTATCAAGTTCATAAAGAACGGAGTAACGCATTAAGAAAGATGGCATGATGTTGTTGACACCAGATTTTGACACGGCCAAGAACTTAATTAAGATGGCCTCAAATGGAGAAGTGCTCAAAGTGAGAAAGTTCCGTATCATCAAAAGGAGAAACTTTCATATTTGGGCCATAGCCATCCGGTCTCATCTCTAAGGCCAAGCTGTGTTTGAAGTACTCAAATTTTATATTCTGAACACTATTCAGATGATTACGCCCCCAAGGTGGCCTCATATCAGAAATCTTTCTACACGAATTGTCTTCGTCTCGTCGAGGCGATCGATTTTGATATAAAAACATCTAAATCGGAGTTCATATGAAAAAGTTAGAGCCAAAACAGTGTGCTGCATAAGTTTGCCCCGGAAGTTCCGGACAAAACTTCCGGGGAGGTTCCGGGCTAAACCTAAAGTTTGCATGCGGTGCGCCCCGAAAACTGGAATTTTAACATTGTTTGCAGATTTGTGGGGCCGATTTCGACGTCAAGATGACCTCATATGAAAAAGTGATCAACTGAAGAGTTTTTCTCCATTGCAAGATCTACAACTTTGCTATTGGGACCATTGTCATCCGAAGTAGTATGCGGCCTGCAGATTCAGTGCAAGAGGCAACTTGATATAATTTCAGCCCGGAAGTTCTGGGCCAGACCAGAAGTTCTGGCCCTCGTAGTCTGAGTTAGGGTAACTTTTGATGATTTGAACATGATTTGAGTCCTTTTCTTGTACGGGAAGTCCATCCGCCTCATATATATGTAAGGGGCGAAGGCCGATTTAACAACACACAATCGAACAATCAATCTACTTTGTACCCTAGTTTTACATCTCTCCCTTGTTCTTTCTCTTTCGTTCTTCGTTCGTTCTTCGTTGAAGGGCAGCGATTCTCGAGGCTCTAGGGGTGGGCGAACCGACCTAGGGCAACCCATAGCCGCCCCGCATCCAGACGGGGTCCCTCCCGGGCGCATGGGGTTTCGGGTCCTGAAAAGCACCCGCCGGATTGTTTGTGTACCGTGCTTCCGGACGGGTCTCCTTCGACGTGAGCTGCGGTGCATCACCCTCGGCGTTGGAGGTACACGGTGACGTGTTCGTGTGCGAACACACTTTTTGGCGACTCCGCTGGGGATGAAGCTTTGAACGGTCTCCAGCCCGTTCTTGCTACGAAGAGATCGTCATCAAGTTGCTGCAATCTACAAAGGTAATATGAATACCCAATTCCCCTTTGTAGATGCAAATAATCCATATGTTGTTGCTGGATCACCTAATGAGCATAATGTATCGGCTAGCCCTAGTTTTATCAATCATGCATCTAATTATGTGCACGGGCCAATGCAAAGAAATCTTCATGCTTCAAATTCTTATGATTTTAGCAACGTACAACATATGTATCCAAACTCTCATGCATCGGCAACCCCACAAATCCATATGCCGATGAACAACATGATGGGTTTGGTTAATCAATTTGAAACACCTCATGTTAAAATTTCCAATAGCATACAAGAAAGTGTTTCACCTTTTTATTCATTGAAAACTAATTTTCAATATGTGAATCCAACCTTGCCGATGGATGGGAGAATTGGCCATGCTACTGCTTGCTATTCGTCCAGTTACTCTCAACCGTCATATGCTACACCTCATGTTAGTAATTTTTCGGCACCATACACAACTGTAGATGCTCAAAATTCGGCTTCATACCTTTCAGGTCATAGCCGAATAAATGTAAATTTTACAGGAGCGGTTGTGCCAAATATTGTAGAAGATGAGGTAGTGGTGGCTGCATTGAAGAGTTTAGCCCAGAATAAGAGGATTAGTGCTATTTGCCTTGAACAACATGAAAAAGGGCTATTTCCTGATTGTGCCGCAATAAAAACTAGAGTTTTGCAAGAAGATGAATCTTTGCCAATTGATAAAATTGGCGAGCAAAAATATGGTTTTACAACAATGCATATGCCTTCACCTAGTACTAAATCATATTATACACCCCCTACACAACTGCAAAATTTCAGCAACACCTGTGTGTCATTGCCGAAAGAATCTAAAGACCAATGACCAATGAAGAGAAGGGCAATTTACTTGTTAGCAATAAAATTGTTACTAAGCATATCGATCAATATATTGTACCATTCAAAGAGAATGATAGTGACTTATTACTGCAGCCAAAGCTTTTCCCATTGCTTTATTTAAAGTTCATATCAAATTGGGTAGCTTTTCTTGCTTCATGCTTGGCTTATGCATGGTCTCAATTGAGACGTGTATGTTCTAACTACTTTGATTTCAGAAATTTAAAGCCAAGGTTAAAATCCTCTGAGCAAACCGATGCCAGTATAGTTTCTTATCCAAAGACATCGGAGATAGAGTGCAAAACACAATGCATAGCCGAATGGGGTGATGCAAAATCTGAACCATTCGTTTGCTTAACTCCAAAGCCGTTCTCACAACAAGATCGGCTAGAGAATAAAAAGTTTACCTTCAATTCAAGCATGTGTGATCAAATATTTAATTTGTTGTTGAGAAATAATTATATTAGAATTCTTGATCACCATGTTGAGCCATCTGTCCAGGGACGAATGTATTGTAAGTTGCATGATTCGTCCAAGCATAATTTTGAGGATTGCAACATGTTTCGTCAAATAGTTAAATCGGCCATTGATAAAGGACGATTGAAATTTGTTGAGACACCAAGAGATGACCAGTCTATTCCAATTGGTCCCGATGGCAGAAAGTTTTTGCATCGGCTACTTCAAGCCGATCCATTTAAAGAGAAGGTAAAAACTGCAGATGATGGGATCAAGCTTTCAAGTAAAGAAGTAGTTGAAGAGCATAATGAACATAATCTTGAGGGAGAAAATTCCATCGAAGCTACAATGGAGACGCCAAGGACTGGGGGCAGCAAGCAAATTCAGAGATCGGTTCAAGCACAACCAAAGGAAACAAAGGCCGCAATAAGCACAAGTGCAAGAAATCCAAGGTCACTTTTGCACAATTATTATATAAATATCAAAAGAAGAGTGAAGAGAAAAGTTCTTATCGGCCAACTAATGCAAAAGCATCAAGATCACCCCCAAGGCGCAAATATGAGGATCGGTATTGGAAAAGTGAAAATTTTCATGCAACATATTCATATCCTTATTTTGGGCCGCCAATGCCAATGTTGTGGATGCCTCCCTGTGCTCATGTAGATTCATATCCATCATGGGACAGGTATGATACAAGGGCACATTCTCCATCTTATTTTAAACCATCTCACCAATATTATGTAGTTCCGAGAAGATCAACATTTGAACAATCACATGTTAAAGACCGTTTCAATCATAAGGAATCGGTCCAGAGCTCAAGAAAGAAGAAAAAGGTGATCAAACAAGTATATCGAGTTAAAAAGATGGTCGCAAGAATGCGAATTCAGATTTGATCTTAAAGGATAAAGAGCCAATTAAAGTGTTGACATTGGCTACAAAAGGCAAAGAAGTGAAGCAATCAATTGATAAAAATCAGAGTGCCAAATCTGAAGAAAAGAGGTTGAGGGTGCACAAGGTCCAAAATGAGTTGACATTGGTTGAAACAAAATCACAACCGACATGCCCACTCGGCTTGTCGTATTCGCAAAAGAAGGAATTACAAAATCTTAGTGCACAAGAGCTGAGAAAGAAGAACATGGCATGGGTTCCCAAGAAGACCAATCATGACAAAAATGTTTTGCATGCTTCTATTCCAACAAGTACAATAAAATAAAGAAAGAGAAGGATGGAATCAACAAACAATTAAGCCGAAGGTGTGCATCACAACATCAAAATCTTCAGTTAGCACATCATCCATTTTCTTCAACCATGCCATTGATGCCTTTTCCATGGAATTCATCCCTAGATATGATCAATTACCCTCCATGGATTCATTTTGATCCATGGATCCAACATAATTTTCTATATCATGAGAGGGTATTACCAAATCACTATACATTTGGTTAGTTTCATTTTTGTTGCTAATATAAAGGGGCCGAAATATTTTATTACTATTTAATTTGTTTATTTCGGCTATACATACTTTGGTCGGTGAATTTTACATGGACCTCATGGTAATGGCCGATATTTATCTATCGCCCTAAGAATATGTCAAAGCATGGCTGATGTAGTATCCTAACATTGTCCTTAGTTCAATTGGAGACCAAAACAAAGTAGATGTTCATTGATATTGTCCTAGTCCTTCTAGTACCATGGGGGTTATTTTTATGGTTAAAATTGTAGCAATGGCCAAGGTGTTGGTATTGTTTATATATCTTCTTATGGTGTTATTTTGTGAAGCCTCATGCCGCTTAAAATATTTATGCACAAATGATCAAAGCCGAATATGCATTGTTATTCGGATTGGAGCTTTTCCTTGCTATAGGTGATATACATATTGATGCTTTCAATGATTCGTTATTAGTAGTGCGACAAGTATCCAGGGGTTATCAACGTTTTGATGAATCACTTATAGTTTATCTTTTGGTATGTCTAGATGCAAGATTTACCTTGGGTTGCTTTAAAATTGTTCATATATCTAGACATGACAATTGGAGAGAGTTGGCATAGCAAGCATTCGGCTACCATGTTGGTCATGGTGTATGGCACATCTATCAATAGCCGATGCTTATTCTTGCCAACATAGGTAAGGCCAAATTGGAGCTCACCATCTCGGCCACTAATGAAAATTTTATGTAGAGGAAGTAAGGATTGAAGGAAGTTCATTCTTGATTATCTGCAAAATCCTAGCGAAAGGGAGAACAATATGGTTTGGAGGATGGTTTTGGTCTATGGAACCTTATCACCGGATTGTTATAGAAGCTGAGAAGTTTTCACCCAAGTTTGCCTCAAGAGGTTCAAACAAGCAATGGCCGATATATACTTATCGTCCTAAGAACATGCAAAATGGCCGATGGAGTGTTGACATCGTCCTTAGAAAAAACATCGTGCAAGTTATTTTTTGGCACACAAGTTTGCCGAAAAACAGGGGGGCATGTGTTGACACCAGATTTTGACACGGCCAAGAACTTAACTAAGATGGCCTCAAATGGAGAAGTGCTCAAAGTGAGAAAGTTCTGTATCGTCAAAAGGAGAAACTTTCATATTTGGGCCATAACCATCCGGTCTCATCTCTAAGGCCGAAGTTGTGTTTGAAGTACTCAGATTTTATATTCAGAACACTATTCAGCTGATTACGCCCCCAAGATGGCTTCATATGAGAAATGTTTCTACATGGATTGTCTTCGTCTCATCGAGAAGATCAATTTCGATATAAAAACGTCTAAATCAGAATTCATATGCAAAAGTTAGAGCCAAAATAGTGTGCTGCATAAGTTTGCCCTGGAAGTTCCGGGCAAAACTTCCGGGGAGGTTCCAGGCTAAACCGAAAGTTTGCATGCGCTGCGCCTCGAAAACTGGAATTTTAACATTGTTTGCAGATTTGCGGGGCTGATTTCGACATCAAGATGACCTCGGATGAAAAAGTGATAAACTAAAGAGTTTTTCTCCATTGCAAGGTCTACAACTTTGATTTTCGGACCATCGTCATCCAAAGTAGTATGCGGCCTGCAGATTCTGTGCAAGAGGGATACTTGATATAATTTCAGCCCCAAAGTTCCGGCCCTCGTAGTCCGGGTTAGGGTAACTTTTGATGATTTGGACGTGATTTGAGTCATTTTCTTGTACGGGAAGTCCATCCGCCTCATATATATGTAAGGGGTGAAGGCCGATTGAACAACACACAATCGAACAATCAATCATCTTTTTACCCTAGTTTTACATCTCTCCCTTGTTCTTTCTCTCTCGTTCTTCGTTCGTTCTTCGTTGAAGGGCAGCGATCCTCGAGGCTCTAGGGCCGGGTGAACCAACCTAGGGCAGCCCATAGCCACCGCGCGTCCAGACGGGGTCCCTCCCGGGCGCGTGGGGTTTCGGGTCCTGGAAAGCACCCGCCGGATTGTTTGCGTACCGCGCTTCTGGACGGGTCTCCTTCGACGTGAGCTGCGGTGCATCACCCTCGGCGTTGGAGGTACATGGTGACGTGTTCGTGTGCGAACAGATGTAGATGAATTAACTCAAGCAATATGATGAAAACCCCATCTTGTTATCCTCGATGGCAACAATACAATACATGTCAGTTCCCCTTCGGTCACTAGGATCGAGCACCGCAAGATTGAATCCAAAGCTAAGCACTTCTTCCATTGCAAGAAAAACCAATCTAGTTGGACAAACCATATCGATAATTGGAAGAGACTTGCAAAGATATCAAATCATGCATATAAGAATTCATAGGAGATTCAAATAATATTCATAGATAAGCTGATCATAAATCCACAATTCATCGAATCTCGGCAAACACACCGCAAAAAAGTATTACATCGAATAGATCTCCAAGAACATCGAGGAGAACTTTGTATTGAGAATCAAAGAGAGAGAAAAGGCCATATAGCTACTACCTATGGACCCATAAGTCTGTGGTAAACTACTCATGCTTCATCGGAGAGGCAATGGGGTTGATGTAGAAGCCCTCCGTGATCGAATCCCCCTCCTGCAGAACACCGTAAAAGTCCCCTAGATGGAATCTCACAGGTATAGAAGGTTGCGGCAGTGGAAAAATGGTTTCGTGGCTCCCTTGCAAGGTTTTGGGATATTTGAGAATATATAGGCGGAAGAAATAGGTCGGTGGTGTGACGAGGGGCCCACAAGGGTGGGGGACGCGCCCTACCCCCTGGGCGCGCCTCCCGACCTTGTGGCCGCCTCATGGCTTTCCTAACATGCACTCCAAGCCCTCTGGATGTCTTATGGTCCAAGAAAAATCATCGAGAAAGTTTTATTCCGTTTGGACTCCGTTTGGTATTCCTTTTCTGTGAAACTCTAAAACAAGGAAAAAATAGGAACTAGCACTGGGCTCAAGGTTAATAGGTTAGTCCCAAAAATCACATAAAATAGCATATTAATGCATATAAAACATCCAAAATAGATAATATAATAGCATGGAACAATCAAAAATTATAGATACGTTGGAGATGTATCAAGCATCCCAAGCTTAATTCCTGCTCGTCCTTGAGTAGGTAAATGATAAAAAAAGAATTTTTGATGTGGAATGCTACCTAACATATTTATCCATGTAATTACATTTATTGTGGCATGAATGTTCAGAACCGTATGATTCAAAACAAAAGTTTAATATTGACATAAAAACAATAATACTTCAAGCATACTAACAAAATAATTATGTCTTCTCAAAATATCATGGCCAAAGAAAGCTTATCCCTACAAAATCATATAGTCTAGCTATGCTCCATCTTCATCACACAAAATATTTAAATTATAGACAACCCCGATGACAAGCCAAGCAATTGTTTCATACTTCTAATGTTCTCAAACTTTTTCAACTTTCACGCAATACATGAGCGTGAGCCATGGACATAGCACTGTAGGTGGTATAGATGGTTGTTGTGGAGAAGACAAAAAGAAGGAGATAGTCTCACATCAACTAGGCATATCAACGGGCTATGGAGGTGCCCATCAATAGATATCAATGTAAGTGAGTACGGATTGCCATGCAATAGAGGCACTAGAGCTATAAGTTTATGAAACCTCAAAATGAAAACTAAGTGGGTGTGCATCCAACTCGCTTGCTCACGAAGACCTAGGGCAATTTGAGAAAGCCCATCATTGTAATATACAAGCCAAGTTCTATAATGAAAATTCCCACTAGTATATGAAAGTGATATCATAGGAGACTCTCTATCATGAAGATCATGGTGCTACTTTGAAGCACAAGTGTGGTAAAAGGATAGTAACATTGCCCCTTCTCTCTTTTCTCTCACTTTTTATTGGGGCCTTCTCTCATTTTTGCCTCTTTTTTCGTCTAGAGTCTCATCCCGACTTGTGAGGGAATCATAGTCTCCATCATCCTTTCCTCACACGGGACAATGATCTAATAATGAAGATCATCACACTTTTATTTACTTACAACTCAAGAATTACAACTCGATACTTAGAACAAAATATGACTCTATATGAATGCCTCCGGAGGTGTACCGGGATGTGCAATGAATCAAGAGTGACAATTATGAACGGTGGCTTTGCCACAAATATTATGTCAACTACATGATCGTGCAAAGCAATATGACGATAATGGAGCGTGTCATATAAACGGAACAGTGGAAAGTTGCATGGCTATATATCTCGGAATGGCTATGGAAATTCCATAATAGGTAGGTATGGTTGCGGTTTTGGAAGGTATATGGTGGTTTTATGGTACCGGCGAAAGTCGCGCGGTACTACAGAGGCTAGCAATGGCGGAAAGGCGAGAGTGCGTATAATCCATGGACTCAACATTAGTCATAAAGAACTCACATACTTATAGCAAAAATATATTAATAATCGAAACAAAGTACTACGCGCATGATCCTAGGGGGATAGATTGGTAGGAAAAGACCATCGCTCATCCCCAACCGCCACTCATAAGGAAGACAATCAAGAAATAAATCATGCTCCGACTTCATCACATAATGGTTCACTATACATGCATGCTACGGGACTCACAAACTTTAACACAAGTATTTCTCAAATTCACAACTATTCACTAGCATGACTTTAATATCACCATATTCATATCTCAAAACAATCATAAGGAATCAAACTTCTCATAGTTTTTATTATATCCCTCCTGGATGCCTATCATATTAAGACTAAATTTATAACCAAAGAAAATTACCATGCTCTTTTAATGACTCTCAAAATAATATAAGTGAAGTGCAAGAGTTCATCAATTTATATAAAATAAAACCACCTCCATGCTCTAAAAAGATATAAGTTATCGGCGTTCTGGGAACGGGGGTCCCCAGACTTGCCTGCCTGCGGCCTGCGGCGTGGCTCAAAAGGGGGGCCCAGCGCGGTCCATCTTCACCAACACAAACCCAAGACCCTCGCGAGGGGCCAAGCCTCGCGGGGCGGACGACGCGGAGCTTCCTCAGGCACGACCTCGTCAGGCTGGCTCACGAGGAGGCGGAGAGACCAAGGCGGGGTACCTCACGAGGTGCCCGTGATGCAAGCCATGACGACCAAGCACGCCAGGCGGGTGCCAGCCCGCGTAGTGTCCTCCTTTCCTCTTTGGTGCAAAGGGGGCAAGCGCAGCCGCGGAGTACCGAGGCATCAGGCAAAGGTTGCCATTTCAGTGCAACGAGACCAAGACCAGGAGGACTACGAGATGGAGGTCATCGTGGAGCCCAAGACGGCGTCATCACCAGAGCTTTGCGCAGGCGAAGACTACTTTTGTTAGGATGACTGATACTAGCTGTCCCCCTTCAAATTAGCCCGCCATTGTTGGCTCCCTTCCCGCTCGATATTTGGGAAGAGGACCAGGGCCTCTATAAATAGGACCGGCCACCCGCAGGGTGAAAGGGGGGATGAATCGAAGGATCGAGGGAGGAATCGAAGGATCAAGGGAGCATTGGAGAAGGAGGAGGCTCTTTAGAGAGGGGTTCCGATCAGAGAGAGAGAGAGAGAAGGGTAACTGAACTCCTCCCAGCAGTTCATCCCCCCCAGCCAAGAACAGACCCTCGCGAGGCTGTTCTTCCTTGTATTGTTCATCATCATCAGCCCAAGAGGCAATCCACCACACCACGCAATGGAGTAGGGCATTACACCACAACGGTGGCCCGAACCAGTATAAACCCTGTGTCTCTTGTGTTGTTCTTTCCATAGTTTAGATCCTAGCGAGGCGGAGGGGTGCAGGTAGGTAGGAGGTGAAATCTCCGCGCGCACCCCAGTGTTCGAACCTTAAGGGTCTGCCGGAACCCGAAATCCGACATTTGGCGTGCCGGGTAGGGGTGCGCCAGGATTCGTCTTCCACCACCCCGTTCTCCTCCGACCATCACGCCCATGTCTGACGCTCGTCGGGCCCGCGCCGAGCACCGGGCCGCACTCGCTTCCCGCGTCGCTTAGACGGCCCTTGTCGGCGAGCGTCCTCGCCGTTCCCTGTCACCTGCCGTCAATGCCGCCACCGGCCTGGCGGGGGACGAGCAGCAAGCATCGTCCAAGCATTCGTCCATGCGGCAAGACGGCCGCACCGCAACTCCCTCGCTCATCCCAGCTGGTTCTTCGTCCCGCGCACTCCGCGCGCCCATGGAGGCTCGGGCAGCACTCATCGCGGCAAACGAGCTCCTGCGCTACCGTCCCATCGACGACGTCTACGAAGAATGGCTCGACCGCGTCGCCGAGCTCATCCGCGCCGCAGGGGGCTCTCCTGCGCCGTTCGTTCCGCTGCACCGCACCCCGCTCCGCACGGGCGATGAAGCTCCGGCGGCGCCCCGGCCACCTCCTCCTCAGGAAGGTGCCATGGCTCCAAGGCGCGTGGCCCTTGGGTAGAACCCGCTCCGTCAGGTGCCAGCGCAGCAAGAGCAGAGCTGTCAAGAAGTCCCTCGCCCGTAAGAAGCTGCCCGGGCGCTCCCTGCTCCAGCACGTCGCGACCATGCTCCTGCTCCCGCGCGTCAATACCTCGCGCTGCTCCCAGCTGCAGCGCGTGGGGACATGCAAGACCATGCTCCCCATCATCCAAGGCCTCCCGTGGCCATAGCAGGCTACCGCGCCTTAATCGCCGAGCTACGCAGCATCGCGTGGCCCGGCAAGTTCAAGCCAGACTTGCCTCCTCGCTACAATGGCACGGCTAACCCTGCGGAGTTCCTCCAGCTCTACGAGCTGGGCATCGAAGCTGCCAACGGAGACGAGAAGGTCATGGCGAACTTGTTCCCCATGGCGCTCAAGGACGGGGCCCGCACCTGGCTCCTGAACCTGGCTCCAGGCACAATCTCCTCCTGGGACGAGATGCGCACCCGCTTCATCACCAACTTCCAAGGCACTCGCGACCGGCCACCCGCCGTGAGCGACATGCGCCGCATCAAGCAACAGCCCGGGGAAACCCTGCAGAAGTACATCCAGCGCTTCAACAA
The DNA here is from genome assembly GCF_018294505.1 of Triticum aestivum. NCBI lineage: Eukaryota > Viridiplantae > Streptophyta > Magnoliopsida > Poales > Poaceae > Triticum > Triticum aestivum. The sequence continues at coordinate 159,890,265 of NC_057797.1, read as the reverse complement.
CGCACGCCTCAAGATTCCCAAGGTGACTGAGGAGGCCATCATCTCGGCCTTCCCCGACGGCATGCGTGACGTCAAGATGAAGGAGGAGCTGGCGATGCATGAAGACCTGTGCACTTCCTTGGAGCTATTCAACATGGCAACCAAGTGCGCCAGGGCCGAGGAAGGGCGTCTCTCCCTCCTCGAGCTTCCTGCCGCAGACCCAGAAGAGAAGAAGCCCAAGGCCAAGGATGTGAAGCGCAAGGGGGCTGCCATGCTCGCGGCAGAACCAGACACCAAGCGGGGCAGACATCAGCCCGAACCTTCCAAGGGCAGCCGGTACTGTGTGTACCACGACCTCCACACCCACAACACCAACGAATGTCAAGAGCTTCGAGCCGTGCGAGAAGGAAGGATCGGAAGTCGCCCTGACCGCGGTGATCGGGGCTACGGTCGAGGAGGAGGAAGGAACGCAGGATGTTGGGAAGACCATGGCCCGCGCTAAGGGTGGCGCGATCAACCTCGCGAGGATCACTGGCAAGACCCGCCTCGCGAGGGAGGCTGGCGCGATCAACCTCGCGAGGATCGCTGGCAAGACCCGCCTCACGAGGGGGGCTGGAGGGATCAGCCTCGCGAGGATCGCCCGCAAGGCAACGCAGGCCTCCCACCGCTGCCGCTGCAGCCAAGGAGAAATGAGGACCGCCACTAGGACGAGGGGGCTGGGGGCTTCCAGGAGCCGCGCGCGATCGCCTGCATCCTGGGCGAGGCACAAGCCCCAGCCTCTCAGCACATCTTCAAGCAGTTCGCCCGCGAAGTGAATGTAATCCTCCCCAGGCTCGAAGCCACGCGCCCTCTCAGGTGGTCGGCGTGCGCCATCACGTTCAGCTCAGCGGATCAGCTCAAGTGTGCGGCTACAGCCGGAGTCCTCCCGATGCTTTGTTCGCCAATCGTCAACAACGTGGTGGTCACCAAGACGCTCATCGATGGCGGGGCAGGGCTCAATGTCCTGTCCGTGGAAACATTCAACAACCTCCAAGTGCCCTACAGCCAGCTTCAGCCAACCAAGCCTTTCTCCGGTATCACCGATGGATCCACTGGCCCGATTGGGCAGGTCCGCCTCCCTGTCACCTTCAGGGCACGCAACAACTACCGCACCGAGCTCATCGACTTCGACGTCGCTCACATTCGCCTGCCGTACAATGCCATCCTTGGGTACCCAGCGCTGGCCAAGTTCATGGCCGTAACTCACCACGGCTACAACATCCTCAAGATGCCAGGAAGCGGCGGAGTCATCACGGTGCCCTGTGAAGAGAAGGACATGGTGTGTTCCCTGGAACGAGCCTTTCAGGCCGCGTCACTGGAAGACCCGGATCGCGGAAGCAGGAGGCCTCCCGAGACCGCCCCTAAGAAGAACAAGACATCGTCCGGCCCGACCACTCAGGAGGCAGACCCCTCTGGGCCCGCGCCTACCCAGGGGAACCTCCTTCCATCACATAGGAAAGCGCGCCCGGCGCCCTCCTCAGGCAGGGCTCGGGGGCTCTCCCCTGGAGGGCCACCGACCTAGCTAGGGTCACGAGGGAGGCGCTTGAGCACCACATGGAGGCGTGTTTCGAAGCATGTTTCCCTCAAGAAGGAGCAAGGCAAGGATATCCAGACCCTCGGGAGTTCGTCAACAAGGCCATTCAGGAGCTACAGGAGTCAAGAGTCATGAAAGGCGGCCGCCGCCTACCAGCAGTGGCTCCACATCCAGGCGAGGATGGTGGGTTGCGCGTCTGCATCGACATACCAGGGCTCAACCGAGTCGCCTCTCTCGAGCGCCTCTGGCCCTCGTGAGTGGGGCGCTGCGGAGGCCCACCCCACAGCTACGTTCGCATGCCTTACAGCTTGCCGAACGCGGCTGACACGTACTAGTGCCTCATGAGGGGCATCACGGAGGGACAAGAGGCCAGGTGTTCCGCAGCCCTGGCAGGGATGGAGATGGCCCGCGAGGAGCCGCCAGTGCCTCCGGAGCCTCCCGAGGCCCCTGGGCCTGGGGGCTCGTGAGGATCGGCTCCCGCAGCCCATCGAGCCTGCTACACCGATGCTCCTTCGTCCTCAACATCATCAAGTGACATCTTTCGAGTTTCATTTCCAGCTGGGAGTGCCCCCCAGGGCTGCATTATTCCCAGGCCGCGTGGGTCCGTCCCTGCGGCGTGTATCCTTTTTTTTAATTTCATGCTGTTAGCTTACCTTGTTGGGGGCGCCCCTCGGGCTGCATGATCCCCAAGCCGCTCGGGCCAGGCCCAGCGGCATGTATCCCATTTGTGTTTATTTCCGATTATGCATTAGACCCACCATGCTTGATTATTTGATGCCGGTCCACGGCACCTCTTCTTCTCCATGCCGACCACTTGCACGTTAAAGGGGGGGGTACCTGAGCATCACGACTCAGGGCTCTTACTGGCTCTCCAGCCCTCACCCTTTGGCCTTGTCCATGGCATCACGACCTGGCATACCAGCGACGGCTGAGACCAGCTCGAGGGCCGGGACCCGAGGACGTAGAGTGCCGACATCTAACCAAATTTGCAGGGACACATCACAAGATAAGGCCCAGTGCCAGGCGCAACCCGCCTAGAGGTAGGGCCCCATGAGTCCCGCGCTGGCTCACGGGTGCCCAGATACACCTCGCCAGGCCCTACCATGCCAGCCACGTGTCAGGGCGGGGCTGTACACGCCCCGGGGGCTCCTCTCGGAGGGGGGGCCCTCCCACGTACCAGTGGAAGCACCATGCTCCACGCTGGCTGACGACACTGCCGAGGAGCGGCTATGCCCGTACACATACGGAAGCGCTATGCTCCGCGCTGGTGATAAACAACTGAGGGTGGCCCCCGGGCCGCATCAACCTCAGGGAGCCCAGAGCTTAGTGTCTAGCCTCATCGTAACGCCTCCCCTCGGGAGTGCCGCGTGAGGGGGCTGGGCACGGGGGCTGCCCCTGGGTCACACCCAGACGCACGCCGCCCAGCCAGGTCCCCCCGGGCCTGGTTCGTCGCGTGTCTCTCCCTAAGCGGAGCCAAGGTACGAAGGCCATTTGAGCATCAAGGGGGACTCCTGAGCATCGCGACTCAGGAGCCTAACTGGTCACGTAGCCCCTCACTCCGTGGCCCCGTCCTAGTTTCCGGTCGGGACCAACGCTGGGTGAGGCACGCGCGTGGCTGGGCTCTGCAGACGTAGAACAGTAGATCCACCCGCATCACACCTCCCTACTTGTTGTTCGTGCGCCAAGGGGGACTCCTGAGCATCGCGACTCAGGAGCCTAACTTGTCACATGGCCCCTCACTCCTTGGCCCCGTCCTGGTTTCCGGTCGGGACCAACGCTGGGTGAGGCATGCGCGGGGCCGGGCTCTGCCGGCGTAGAACATAAGCAAGTAGGAAGGAAAAGCACAAATTTCAAGGAATTCAAAAGCAAATATTATAGTCCACATTGTTATCTCAATGCCAAACGCAAGTTTAAATGCCTCCCCGAGGCATGATAAATGTGCAGGAATTAAAGGCAGGGCAAGAGCCGCGACGGAGTCACTTGTCAACGGTGGAGCAGCGCGGATTGGGTACGCCTCATGGAGCGGTGGGGTCGGCAGCGCCTTGCTTCGGCTTGGTGCTGGAGGCCCGGAACTTCCCTAGCAGGGCCACTGCGTGACCCTTTACAGCCTCGGCAGTGGCAGCGGCACGCTCGCTGCTCACTGGCTCCAGCAGGCTGTCGAGGTCGACACCGGGATCGCGAAGGTAGATGTGGGTGAGGACTCGCGTCAGTGCTGCAAAAGACAGGACACGCGCCTCGGCCTCAGCCGTGGGGCCAAGGCCAAGGGCGAAATCTTCAAGAGCGTGAACCAGGAAGGGAAGCAGCTTGGTGGGGCCGTCCTCGGCGCCAGCCAGTGGGCTCTCCAGGCCGCTGTCGTAAAGCGTCCTCAGTGAGGAGCGAGCCCTCGCCTCCATCTCCGTGAAGGCCACGCGGTCCTCGGCGAGAACCAGGGCCTCGTCGTCTAGCTTGGCCTTCCTCACCCCCAACTCCTGCTCCAGCGCGCCTAGGCGGTCGTGGTGTTTCCTGAGCTTGACCTCCCTCTCCTTGACAGCCGCCTCGCGAGCCTTCAGGACTTCTTCCTGCTCTTGGCGAAGGCGGACCTCGTTCGCGAGCTGGTCCCGCAAATCTTGCAGTTCGCCCTCCAGCGCCTTGCAACGTCCACGGACATCGACCACCTCCCCCAGGGCTGCGTCATGAGCAGCCTTCGCCTCAAGGACGGCCCGCTTCTCCTCGTCGCATGCCATCGAGGCCTGGACCAGCGCCGCCCGAATCGAAGCGTCGGAGCAAACCCATCATTTAGCCAGCTCCAAGCGCCCGGCCACCAAGCGGGGGTCGGCGCCAAGAAGATCCTGCCGCAGTCGGTCCAGCTCAGCGACAGCACGATCCAAAACGGCAGAACGAGTCGGAGAGACAATAGCCGGTGGAGTAGGAGGAGAAGGCGGCAGCGCGGCCACAGCATCCTGAGGCGGAGCCTGCCGCGCCCCGACAGCTGTAGTGGCGGCGGCAGGCAAGAGCACCTCGGGAGTCACTTGGGCCGTGGGGGCTGAGCTCGCCCCAGCCAGCCCAGCCAGGCCTCGCGAAGACGACCGGGCAGGAGAAGCCTGTGTGTCGCGGTCACCCTCCTTCGCGGGCAGAGGCGCTGCCACGGATGGAACCTCAGGAGCTCCCTTCGGCTTCTTTGCTGCGGGCGCCAGCCTATCCAAGAGATGCGGACGTCAAGCCTCAGAAGCAGAGCAAGAAATAAAGACAAGAATCGAATGCTTACGGGTCGTCGCCAGTGAGCTCAAGCGGCCTCCAGCCAAATTTGAAGCCTGAAAGCCGGCTGGAAGGGTCAACCTCGGGAAGCTTGGAGGCGGAAGGTGCGTCTGCGGACCGCCCCAGGGCCGGGGCAGACCCGCGGGAGATCAGCCCGGTCCTGTCCTTCTTCGGGATCGGGGGCGAGCTCCCGCCGTCTTGCTCGTTGTTGTCCTCGTCGTCGTCTTCATCGTCATCCTCGTCGTCATTGCTCGGAGAGAGGCGGAGAACGCGGGACCTGCGCCGAGGGAGGGGAGCCCTCGACTCTCCGTCAGTCGCCTCAGAGTCAGGCCCTTTTTCCCGCTCCCCTCCTTCCTCCTCTTCGCTGGAGTCGTCGGAGGGCACGTCCACCGGTTCCTCGGGAGTTTCCATGGGCACGGGCCCATCCCCGTTGAAGACGGGCATGGACTCCACTACCTGCTCCCAGTCGTCGCAGAGGAACAAGGGCGTAGGAGCGCCCACCAACCTCGCCACATCGCCCCCGACCAGAGACTGGAGGACCGCAGCCAGATGTCCGTCGGCTAAGGCCGCAGGGCTCGGACGGGGCCTCCACATCGGAGGTGAGTACTGCCGAAGCAGAGCCAGCTGGTGCTCCAGGAATTCCCTCAGCAGCGACAGGCCGGTCAGCTTCGCTGCCGCCATATTGGCCGGCCTTAGATTCGCGTCCATCTTCTCCAACATCAGCTTCACGCGGGGGTCCGTGAGCTCCACTCGACCCCAATCGCTGGAGCTCGTGGGCTGCTCCGTGGGCAAGATTAGCCAAGGGTGGATGCGCCCAGCATCCACCAAGACCCACTTGCTCCTGAAGCCCTCAATCCTTTTCCCGGGGTTCAAAATGGCAATGGCGCCACCGTACGCGACGAAGCTCGTGCACGCGGAAGCAGTACCACGAGAGGTCTGGAGGTAGAAGTAGTGGCGCAGCAAGGCCACTGAGGGCTGCACCCCTATGTGAGCCTCGCGGTAATAGGCGAAGATTGCCAGGAGAAGGACGGAGTTGGGGTGGAGATGCAGGGATTGAAGCTTATAGTGGCGGAGGACAGAGAAGAAGAACTCGGAGAAGGGAGGCACCAAGCCAGCAGCAATGGCACTTACGAAGAGCGAATAGAAGGTGCTCCCTTGACCCTCAGGGGTGGCGGAGCCGGCTTAAAACACCTTCGCCCCGTTGATGCCCCGCGCCATCACCATCCGGCGCAGCCGGGCAAGGCTCGCCTCCGACACATTCGGCGGGTCCAGGGCAGACGAGTACCAAGCTACGGCCGGGGGCTGACGAGGCGCCATGGCTTCCTAGGTCACACGGTCGGAGTGGATCTGGAAATTTTGGAGGAAGGAAGGAGAGGCGCAAGGGGGTCTGAGCAGCAACCGGGGAAAGCAAGAAGCAAAGCCTAGGTGGATGCCGCTCCTTTATCAACTCGCGTGGTTGCTAAGGCGCCCACGTCCAATCAACCGCCACGCGGCGCCCAAGGTCGCAGGCTGTTAGGGCCCGCGGCGCGGCGCTTCGCTCTTGTCCTCCCGCCTCCCTGCACGGCCAAGTCCGGGCGCGCCTTGGTCCCGGGGGCTACTGTCGGCGTTCTGGGAACGGGGGTCCCCAGCGCGGCCCATCTTCACCAACACAAACCCAAGACCTTCGCGAGGGGCCAAGCCTTGCGGGGCGGACGACGCGGAGCTTCCTCAGGAATGGCCTCGTCAGGCTAGCTCACGAGGAGGCGGAGAGACCAAGGCGGGGTACCTCATGAGGTGCCTGTGATGCAAGCCATGACGACCAAGGGCGCCAGGCGGGTGCCAGCCCGCGCAGTGTCCTCCTTTCCTCTTTGGTGCAAAGGGGGCAAGCGCAGCCACGGAGTACCGAGGCATCAGGAAAAGGTTGCCATTTCGGTGCAACGAGACCAAGACCAGGAGGACTACGAGATGGAGGTCATCGTGGAGCCCAAGACGGCGTCATCACCAGAGCTTTGCGCAGGCGAAGACTACTTTTGTCAGGATAACTGATACTAGCTGTCCCCCTTCAAATTAGCCCGCCATTGTTGGCTCCCTTCCTGCTCGATATTTGGGAAGAGGACCAGGGCCTCTATAAATAGGACCGGCCACCCGCAGGGTGAAAGGGGGGATGAATCGAAGGATCGAGGAATCGAAGGATCAAGGGAGCAGCGGAGAAGGAGGAGGCTCTTTAGAGAGGGGTTCCGATCAAAGAGAGAGAGAGAGAGAGAGAGAGAGAGAGAGAGAGAGAGAGAGAAGGGTGACTGAACTCCTCCCAGCAGTTCATCCCCCCAGCCAAGAACAGACCCTCGCAAGGCTGTTCTTCCTTGTATTGTTCATCATCATCAGCCCAAGAGGCAATCCACCACACCACACACTGGAGTAGGGTATTACACCACAACGGTGGCCCGAACCAGTATAAACCCTGTGTCTCTTGTGTTGTTCTTTCCATAGTTTAGATCCTAGCGAGGCGGAGGGGTGCAGGTAGGTAGGAGGTGAAATCTCCACGCGCACCCCAGTGTTCGAACCTTAAGGGTCTGCCGGAACCCGAAATCCGACATAAGTGAAGCACTAGAGCAAATTTGCCTAGCTCAAAAGATATAAGTGAAGCACATAGAGTATTTTTAATAAATCATGATTCATGTGTGTCTCTCTCAAAAGGTGTGTACAGCAAGGATGATTCTGGCAAACTAAAAAGAAAAGACTCAAATCATACAAGACGCTCCAAGCAAAACACATATCATATGGTGAATAAAAATATAGTCTCAAGTAAAGTTACCGATAGACGAAGACGAAAGAGGGCATGCCTTCCGTGGCATCCCCAAGCTTAGGCTCTTGGTTGTCCTTGAATATTACCTTGGGGTGCCTTGGGCATCCCCAATCTTAGGCTCTGGCCACTCCTTATTCCATAGTCCATCAAATCCTTACCAAAAACTTGAAAACTTCACAACACAAAACTCAACAGAAAATCTCGTAAGCTTTGTTAGTATAAGAAAATAAATCACCACTTTTGGTACTGTTGTGATCTCATTATTTATTTATGTTGGTGTAATATCTAATGTATTCCAACTTTTCCATGGTTCATACCCCCCGATACTAGCCATAGATGCATCAAACTAAGCAAACAACACGCGAAAAACAGAATCTGACAAAATCAGAACAGTCCATAGTAATGTGGATATTTCGAATACTTCTGTAACTCCAAAAATTCTGAAAATTAGGAATACCTAAAAATTTGTTTATTAATCTTCTGCAAAAAGAATCAATATTTTATCACTCTCTTGTTAAAAATTAGAATTGTTTTCCGAGGTGCAAAAGTTTCCCTTTTTCAGCAAGATCAAATCAGCTATCACCGTAAGCTATCCCAAAGGTCTTACTTGGCACAAACACTAATTAAAACACAAAACCACATCTAACCAGAGGCTATATGAATTATTTAATGCAAAACAGAACCTAAAACGCAAAAAAAGTTGGGTTGCCTCCCAACAAGCGCTATTGTTTAACGCCCTTAGCTAGGCATAAAACACGAACAAATCTAAGTGTTTTCATCTTTGGCATGCAATCCATAAGTGGCTCTCATAATAGATTCATAAGGCAATTTAATTTTCTTTTTTGGAAAGTTTTCCATGCCTTTCCTTAATGGAAATTGAAATCTAATGTTTTCTTCTTTCATATCAATAATTGCACCAATCTTTCTAAGGAAAGGTCTACCAAGAATAATAGGACATGTAGGATTGCAATCTATATCAAGAACAATGAAATCTACTGGCACATAATTCGTACTTGCAACAATAAGAACATCATTAATTCTTCCCATAGGTTTCTTAATAGTGGAATCCGCAAGATGCAAATTTAAAGAACAATTATGAAATTCACGGAAACCTAACACATCACAAAGAGTTTTTGGAATCGTGGAAACACTAGAACCCAAATCACACAAAGCATGGCATTCATAATCTTTAATATCAATCTTAATAGTAGGTTCCCACTCATCGTAAAGTTTTCTAGGGATAGAAACTTCCAATTCAAGCTTTTCTTCGAAAGATTGCATCATAGCATCAACGATATGCTTAGTAAAAGCTTTGTTTTGACTATAAGCATGAGGAGAATTCAACATGGATTGCAACAAGGAAATACAATCTATTAAAGAACAATTATCATAATTAAATTCCTTGAAATCCAAAAGAGTGGGTTCATTGCTACTTAAAGTTTTGACCTCTACAATCCCACTTTTATTAGTTTTTGCATCAAGATCTAAAAACTCCAAATCATTGGGACTCCTTATAACTAAAGTTGACTCATCTCTATTCTCATATTTATCAAGATTTATATTGGAAAACAAAGATTCAATAGGAGTCACATCAATCACTTTAAGATCTTCATCATTATTCTCACGAAAACTAGAAGAACACGCTTTTATAAACCAATCTTTTTAGCACGCATCTTAGCGGTTCTTTCTTTGCACTCATCAATGGAAATTATCATGGCTTTGAGAGACTCATTGATATCATGCTTAGGTGGAATAGATCTATGTTTCAAGGAATCATCATCAAGAGAAATTCTATCCATGTTCCTAGCCAAATCATCAATCTTAAGCAATTTTTCTTCAATCAAAGCAATGAATTTTTTTGTGAACTTATAAATTCTTTAACACTATTCTCAAAATCATAGGGCATATTATTATAATTTCCATAAGAATTGTTTGAGGAATTACCATAATTATTAGAGGAATTACTAGGAAACGGCCTAGGATTAAAATTACCTCTATACGCGTTATTACCAAAATTGTTCCTACCAACAAAATTCACATCCATAGATTCATTATTGTTTTCAATCAAAGTAGAAAAAGGCATATCATTAGGATCAATAAGAGCACTCTTTCTAGCAAATAATTTCATAAGCTCATACATCTTTCCACTCAAAACATTAATCTCTTCAATCGCATGCACTTTTTTACTAGTGAAAGATCTTTCCGTATGCCATCGAGAATAATTAACCATAATATTATCTAGGAGTTTAGTAGCCTATCCTAAAGTAATTTCCATAAAAGTGCCTCCTGTGGACGAATCTAAAAGATTTCTAGAAGCAAAATTCAAGCCAGCATAAAATTTTTGTATGATCACCCATAAATTCAAACCATGAGTGGGGCAATTTCTAATCATTAATTTCATCCTCTCCCAAGATTGTGCCACATGTTCATGATCAAGATGCTTAAAATTCATAATATCATTCCTAAGGGAGATGATCTTAGCTGGAGGAAAATACTTGGAAATAAAAGCATCTTTACACTTATTCTATGAATCAATACTGTTTTTAAGCAAAGATGAAAACCAAGTTTTAACGCGATCCCTAAGCGAGAACAGAAATAGCTTTAATTGGACAATCTCATTATCCACATCTTTTTTCTTTTGCATATCACACAAATCAATGAAATTGTTTGATGGGATGCGGCATCTTCACTTGGAAGGCCGGAAAATTGATCTTTCATAACAAGATTCAGCAAAGCAGCATTAATTTCACAAGATTCCGCATTAGTAGTGGGTGCAATCATTATTGTTGGTGTTGGAAAAGTCACACAATTTAGTATTCTCTTGAGCCATCGTGACAAACAAGCAATCCAACACACAAGCTCACAAAAAGCAAACAAAGAAGATGAACGGAAGAGGGGCGAAGAAAAGGCAGATCTTTTCGAAAATTGTTTTAGAAGTGGGGACACTACAAAAAAAGGCACATCTGTGACATTTTGGGCCAAACAAATTTTTTTCTGCCATATTGATGACACTTCTATGATGATAATTGTGACAAAACCCGGTATCATCATAGATGTGGTGGGGTCCTACTTCTATGACAAAAAATCATGACAGAAAATGGGCTTCTCGTCCTGGGCGGGCCGGAGACGCAGCTGCATGACATTCTTTGGGCCGTCCATGACGGAAAAAAACCATGGTAGAAGCGAGGGCGCGGAAAATATCGGGGAGTTCCCGGTTACGGTGGGTGGTCGGGGGCCGAGCAATGCATGTTTCTCTCGTACGTACGCGCGTGGGTGCGAGGCGTTGGGCTCTAACTGAACCCGAGTGAGGCGTTGGGCTCTAACTGAACTCGAGCGATTGCACTGCAGGCTACGCATTACTAAACCCGAGCGATCGATCGATCCTTGCTGTTAACTAAACCCGAGTGATTACTTCACTACTGCTGCTAACTAAAGCCGATCGAACATTGCTGCCTCCTTCCCTTGATGAACAGGACCCCATGGTAGTAGAGGTCGTTGCCGCTAGATGAACAGTACCCCGATCGATCGAGTCGGTGGATGAACAGGACCCCGTGGAGGGTGGATGAACAGGACCCCATGGAGGGCTGGATGAATAGTAGCCAATGGAGGGCTGGTTGAATAGTAGCCAGTGGAGGGCTGGATGAATAGTAGCCCGTGGAGGGGTGGTTGAACAGGACCCCGTGGAGAGGGCTGGTTGAACAGTAGCTAGTGGAGGAGCGCGCGGTGGAGGCTGGATGAACAGGAGCCCGTGGATGAACAGTCGTAGGTGGAGGCTGGAGGAGGTCGACGGTGGATGAATAGGAGTCCGTGGAGGCTGGAGGAGGTCGACGGTGGAGATGAACAATATCCCGTGGAGTCCCGTTTTGCGATACGCCACACCCCTCCCGATGAACAGGACCCCCGTTTCGGCCATAGCACTCCAACACAAGTCCGTTTCCTCCATTTTGCGGTACGCCACACCCCTCCCGATCAACAGGATCCCGTTTCAACCATAGGAGGTCAGTTCCCTCCGTTTTGCGGTACGCCAGACCCCTCCCGATGAACAGGATCCTGTTTCCATCGTGGCTGGTCAAACACAAGGCCGTTTCCTCCATTCTGCAGTACGCCAGGCCTCGTTTCCATCGGCTATTCCGTCCAAGCCGGTTGGCTCTCGATGAATACGACGTATACCGACCCAGTCGGTTGCCTCCCGATGAACAGGACATTATTTCTCCGTTCCGACCCAGCCGGTTCGCTGCCCGATGAATAAGACACCGTTGCTACCGTCTGTTGCCTCTCCATGTACACAAGCCCTGGCCGTCCGTATATATATGCGCGAGTAGGCGTTCGAGACCCCGCCCGTATGTACATACTTGGCCGTATTTTCTTTCTTGCACCCTGGCCGTTGTATGTACGTGTACATGCTACGTGTGCGCCTCTACTACGACACGTGCACGCCTCTACTACGACACGTGCCCTTCCTTACACGGCCACGGTTCATCGCTGCAGCCTACAGACAGACCGATTGACTAGTATGTACATACACGTTCGCCACCAGAATGACAACGCTACGTACGCTTTGACCAGGTGGGTCCCGACTGTCAGGCACTACTTTGCGTGCAAAGATGTAGCTGGTGGGTCCCAGCAGTCAGGGGGGCAAATCAATTTTTTTCCCATAATATGGACGCACTTCCTTGCGTGCGAAGATGTAGCTGGTGGGTCCCTGCTGTCAGGGGGAGGAATCATTATTTTGCGCGTAATAAGGAGGCATTTCCTTGCTGCGGCTGTGCACCCAGCGGTCAGCCTCTCCACATACAGTACTCTTCCGGACGTCGTTCGTTGACCACATTGACCACGCCGCAGCGAGAGCACTAGGGCGATACGATGGCAAGGCCTAGGAAAGGGACGACGCGGAGCCGGGGAAGACGCGACAGTGGATGCCCACGCGGAGGGGAGTACGTGGGTTGACTTCTTCGGCTGCGGTGTGAGGCTGCCGTCGCCGGAGAATAACAGGAGGTGTGGGTGAGTATAGAGGGATGGCATGGCCAACGGTGGCAGCATAGTCAGCCATGGGAGGCAGGAGCAGGCGGCACGGCCGACGCTTGTTTGGGCGGCTGGAGCAAGAAGACCAGAGGTTGAAGAAGCACTACGGCCGTTGGATGGACATCGTACGGTCACTGGAGCTAGAATCGTTCATATTGACTAAGTTGACAAAGCCCTCCGTCCCCGTCAACTTAGTAGGCCTACAAGTCAGCCTCACATTATGTTGGGTCCTCGCTAGCAGGGGGTATTCATTTTTTTTTGCGTAATAAGGAAGCACTTCCTGGCATGCGAAGATATAGCTGGTGGGTCCAAGCTGTCAGTGGCTGGAATGTTTTTTCGCAAAATACAGAGGCCCTTTCGGTTGGTCCCAGATGTCAGGTGGAGGAGTCATTATTTTGCGCGTAATAAGGAGGCATTTCCTTGTGTGCGGCCATGGACCCAGCTGTCAGCCTCTCCACGTATAGTCCACTTCCGATGGATGTCGTTCGTTGACCACGCTGCACCGAGAGCACCAGGGCGGTGGACGACGGCGAGGCCTACGAAGGGAACGACACGGATCCGGGGAAGACACGACAGTGGCTGCCCATGCGGTGGGGAGTACGAGGGTTGACTAGTTCGGTTGTCGTCGCCAGAAAATAACATGAGGTGTGGGTGAGTAGAGGGATAGCTAGGCCAGGGATGCGAGTATGGTGGGCCGTGAGGCCTGCCCGGCAGCACAGTCGGCCACAGGAGGCGGGAACAGGCAGTTTCGCCGGCGCTGCTTTGGGTGGCTGGAGCAGGAAGATCAGAGACTGGAGAAGCACGATTGCCGTTAGATTGACATCTAACGGTCTGACGCTGGTAGAGTCGATTGTTGACTAAGTTTCTTTTTTTGAGAAACCTTGTGTACGCATGAACTTAGTAGGCCCAGAAGTCAGCCTCCAAATCTGTGGCCGACAACATAGAGCCCATTTGCTATTTTTTAATAATTTGCATCCCATTTGCTAATTCTTAAGTAATTTGTTACAGCCCATTTTCTACCCAGGACCATGATCAAAAAGTTCAACCTTATTTTGCATATTTTGGTGGAGTCCGAACTGTTGAAATCCCAAAATGATAAACATTTTTTCAAGAACTTGTAGATTTGCCAAAAAATCATTTTGTTTTTCTAAGCAAACAAGACGTGGGACAATTGAGTTGGTTTAAGGGAAAACCAATGGTAAAAAATCAGCGCTGGGAGGGAAAACAACAATAAAATAAGGATGTAAATATGAAAAAGGGAACTTTATGTATTTTCAATATAATGTTACGTGTATATGAACTAGTAAAACTATAGGTAGAGATTAGAAAACGGAAGTAGGACATGGCGTTTCAAGAGGAAAATAGAACCGGGTTGTGTGTTTGATTTAGTAAAAAAACTGCCAGCGGATGTTGTAAGACAAAATATAACTAACGCTGGCGGGACAGAGGCCAGTAGATACCTGCTGGATCTTTGTGCCCCGTTGTCGTCATGGGCTAGGCCTGTTAAAAACAAAACCAAGCTTGGGAAGTCTACAACCTAGTTGAAACTTTCTTGACCTACAAAAACAATATACCTTCTCAATAAACGAGAGAATTCTGCAAGTACAGACTAATAACTGGGATGTAGCGGGTATATTGTTTCATCGTGATAATAAGTGCATGCACTTGTTTCAAAAAAATTGGAGAACTGGGAATTCGAACGGCATGTTCTTATGCTATCGATCAAATAAAAGTCAGGTGCCCAAAAATTCGTTTCAAAACAAATGATTCAGCTTTATATCCACATCGACCCTCGGCATGATGGTTGGAAGCAAATACCAAGTTCATACCAAAAGATCGTTAACAACAACACCAACTTGTGCACGACAAGGTAGTACAAGTACCAATACCAAACTAACTTATAATCTTTTTAGTCCTGGCCCTAGTGTTCGTGTGGTAGAAAATTTTGCAGAAGACCAACTCCTGCTCCTTCTCTTGCTCCAGGTCCCCGAGGTGGTACTGGTGCATCACCCAGTTGGTCCTTTGCTGGTCGAAGTTCTTTTTTATTTTTCATTTTTGCGGGAATGGTCGAAGTTCTTGTTGGTGTGCAGCACCAGAACCCTTTTGCTGCCCGTCTGCGGGCCATTGACCATCACCAGCAAGGTATTGCCGGTCTTGTGCCACATCGCGTGCATGCCACACTCTGACTGTATCTTGCGATGCGTCCACGTGCCCCTTCCGAATGCCCTGGAATTGCGCTAGAAGAAATGTTTGCTTAGGCCACTCAGTGTGATACCTGTAGTATTGTCGAATACAAGTTTTAGTGTACGTAGTTGGCATTTTCATAACATCTTTGGCATGTTGCAGTCACTTGTTTCACTTTTTATTAACTGTCAAATTGTAATTGCTTCACTAGGTCTATGTCTAAAAAGAAAAATAGAGCTATAAACAAAGGAATATGTTTGTGGATGTAGACGGCCGATTGGTGTCTTGCCTGGAAGTTTCTCGGGATGGGTGTAGCATATGTCGTGCTTGCTGTCGATGGTTGGCATGAACAAATCGACGAGAGGGTGAGATCTCGCACTGTCAGCACTCACTTTGGCCTCAAGATGCTCGATCAGCTCCTGATCCGTGGGATCGAACTTGACGCCAGCCGGCAGCACCGACCAATCCTTCTTGTAGGTGCATTGGTTAATTCCAGTTATATGGTACTCAATGTATGATCAAATCGACTGTTTTAAGTGAATGATGAAAGATTTCGACAGATAAGTGGTAGTACTGCACATATGAAGTCCACAATACCCAAACACACCGCCGGGATTCTTGTGTCACCTCACGCGCATCGTGTTGTCACGTCAATTCAATGTGAGGACATGATGAATAATTTGACCGACGTATACTAGTACTGCTATTGTACTTTACTTACTAGTCGTATTTAGTGCCACATTTTAACCATAGGTTTAACTAACAAAATGTCAATGCATGTCACTGAAAATTAATCCATTGGAAACTATGTTCAAATATAAATAAAACGATATAATTTTTTGTGACATGCATTAACATTTAGTTAGTGAAATTTATGGTCAAAATTTGACACAAATTACGAAGGGGGGCAGTAAACCAGGAGGGAGGTAGTAGTACGAGTAGCGCAATATACGGTATAGAGGACTAGTGCAAATATAGAAATGGGTTAAGAAGTTACAAGGCTGTGCGATAGACTTTGTAGGCTACATGAGTAATACAAAATATAATTCCCATTGGACAACACTTTCACCAAGAAGTACACACTTGAAGCCTAATTGACACACACACACACACACATAAACACTATTCTGATCATGGGATCAGAATAATATTCTGATCACAACCTGAACTGCCTGAGTAACGCGCTTGAACTTCCCTTTGTACGAACCCGACCTTCGGGCTATCTTCGCAACCGTGCCTTCTACTGTGATTTTTTCTGATCATTCATATTGTTTGTGATGTAAGTGTAATGTGGACACATTTTTTAGAATCTAAATGCTTTTTTTGATTCGGAATCTAGCTCGTTGGCGGATTTGCTCTGGGCGGTGATGAACATGGGTCTATTACAAGTTTGTTGCAGGTACTGGATGTTCTAGAATCTCTAATAGGATGAGAATTGGGTTAGGTATGAGTTTACTGTATGTTTTGTTGTTATTTTTGAACGAATTCGATTTGGTGTTCCAACGCCTCTGTTCTTCGTCCGCGAGAGTGGCTTCGGCCGTTGTTGTAGATTTGTAGTTTTTTTGTTGAAATTGGCGGCGGATTTGCGTGCATTAATGAGACTGAATCCCGCCCATGTTGTTAATTCGATTAATCGGGCTCATCCAAATTGAAATCCGGCGATTGGATCTTCTGCCTCCCGCCGTGGTTTTCTGTTCATGGGACAGTATGATGAGAATCATTTTCTTGTTTATCTGGAGCATGATGACGTTTGAACTGGCGGTTGAATCCTTCCTGCGTTGTTGATTTGATTTGGCTGGCTCATTCATTCCAAAAAAATGGATTGGACCTTCTGCCTCCCGCCGTGGTTCGTTGTTCGAGCGGATAGCTTGATGGCGGATCATTTTTTGATGTTTTATCTGGAGTATGAAGACGTTCGAAATGGGTTGTTGACGTGTTGGAATTGACCCAAACGATTATATCTGGGAACCAAATTTGATTGGGGTTGTTTTTTCAAACATTTTACGTTCTGTTGTACAAGCTGGACTGCTATAACATTTGTAGTTGAACTTCTGTGCTCTTTACGCATGCTTTTAGGAGATGAGGCACTACGATCTAGTCTGTTGCTATTGTTGTATAAAAAATCAAGTATGTTTCTATGTTGTTGACTGTCGTCATGTGTGTAACTATGGAGCTGGACCACAAGCACATGCATCCTCTTTTTTTCATTTAATCTATGTTTTTGGGATAGTTTTTTGATCATCCACTATCTTCAGTAGAAGCTGGACTTCTTTTTTATTAATGGTTGAACTTCTGCTTTTCCACATTGCATTCCACATTTACAAGGCGAGGGTGCATGGTGCTCTATATTTTCTTTGCTTGGTTTTTTTGTAATTTTAATTCTTCAGACGTTCTTTTTAGACTTTTGCCTCGTGAGCAATCATGGAATTAGCCCAAGTATGCGTGCACCTTTTCTAGATCATCTAAGGGCCGTTGTACAAGCTGGACTTCTATGTTGTTCATACGTGAACTTATGCTTTTCCTTCTTTGCAAGGTAATGCAGCAAGTCCTCTGTATTTCTTTCTTTTTTATGTTTTTTTATTCTTCGCATTGGTTTGGATTTTTTTTTGACTTAGTCCCATGAGCAACCATGGAATTGGCCGATGGATATGCGTATATTTTTTATTTTTCCTAGTATGTTTTTGTACTTATAATAGTTGTTGGTCTTCACTGAATAACTATCCTAAACTTCTGGATGATAATCGTTTTTAACATGTTAATTTGAGGTTTTACAAAACTGCGAACTTCTATATCTTCACAATTTGAACTTCTTATTTATAATTTTGTTTGTTATTTGTGGATTTAAATATTGTAGACATTGAAATCAGCATTGCACCTATAGACAAATGCGGTAGCGCGAGGCCGAGCAGGGGGGAGGGGGTCGGGACCCCCCCTCCTCTCCCCCTGTGAGGCCGAGACAGGAACGAGCCAGAGCAGGCGACGACGTGGCGTGCCGCGTCATTGCATGCGGAGGTGAGTCTGTCACATCCGTGACCCCACTATCTATCTTAGGGGTGTGGCTCTAGGGTGCGTGCGGTGGGGGTGGAAAAAGAATAACCGCATTGCGTCCTATCAAAACCTAGCGCACAGCAATGCGGTAGCACGAGGCCGAGTAGGGGGGTCCCGACCCCCTTCCCCTCCCCTTGCGAGGCTGAGACAAGAATGAGCCGGAGCAGGCGACGATACGGCGTGCCGCGTCG